>NC_061120.1:125359912-125659912 GCF_002878395.1 Capsicum annuum
CCCTACTTCTTTATACCCATTTTACATGACACACCTCTATGGTAAACACCCTCGACTTAGGAGTTTTGCCTGAGTTGAGGTGCACAATGTCCAAGGAGGACCAGAGCCAAAATAAGTTCATTGTAATAAAAATAGGAAGGTGAACGATGTAAACAAAGAAATAGCCTATAAGGCTCAAAATCAGGGATCAAGGGATTAATTAAGACATGGAAGGTCATTTAGGCTAATAGTGGACTAAAATAAAAAAGGGCCTATGATCCGTTCCTAATTGACTATCCTTGAACCTAGGCAAGACTCACCAGAAAAGTTTTGAATTCAACACACAAAGAGAACTAGGTAGTATCTCACACATACATAGCATAGAGTCAATATTACAAACTACTACCTATCCGGTTTATGCTATTATTAACAATTATCACGTCCCTAATCCTAATGCCATATCAAGATTCTCAATAGTCACATATTTGTACATACATACAGTTCAAAAATAGACAATTAGAGAGGTATTATCATTTATGTCAAAAATCAACAAAAGCATATCAACTGTCCTAGATACTTATTTTTCTCCAAGTTAAACACAAAAATCACAAAACAAAACATAATATGCCTAAACGTGCCGTCTCTAATAGAAACAAGACTCTGAGAAAAAGAGGCACGAAAACAAAAACCCTTAGAGGACATCAAGACCCACAAGCAACCCCATTCCTAACTTAAAATCATGCATTGTCCCCAACGTATCAAACCTCTACCAACCAAGAGAGTTAGGAACATACCTGTCGCTTCATAGGTGTAGAGATCTGACGTCAATCATATAGCATGAATACAAATAAGAAAATACCTTGGGTTGACTCCTAAGCATCATCTGATTTCAAGTCGTGGTATGACAGAACTTTTTTGGGTACTCAAATTTCCCTAATAAGTCCATGGGTACATTGATTACTCAGAATTCATTATGGTAGCCCAATAATTGGCCTTTAGTTTTATCTTTCCACTTTGAACGTATGAAATACACACCTAATTATTTTTTTGATTTCCTATTATGCTCATAGGGTAGAGGTATAAAAATAAAGAACTATAGAAATAGATATGGCATATTGTACTTCTTGGCCCTTACATGAGGAATGTAATTTTCTAATGCTGGCTTAGCAAATTCAAAATGTAGACACATGTTTCCTCCTTCTTGCACTCTTTTTCAAACTCGAATAGCTTGGTCAAGATCTGACTATCCAAACACAATGTGGAAAAATGTTTTGAATGAGGTCCAATATGCTCCTACTCAGGATTTGCATTCTTTTTTACATCCTTACATAACTCTATTATGCTCTCCTTAAGAGAGACCTTATCCGTAAAAGCATGAACAATTTTAGACTTTTCTAATTTCAACTCTGCAAGTTGGCTTTTTAGAATCCTTTCAGTTTCACACCACCAATAACAAAGTTGTTGGGCATTCCACATGTCAGCGTTTACATTCAACTCTACTTGTAGGTTGTAAATATCCAATAAAATCCTGTCAACCTCTTGAATAAGATTATGATTATTGTGGACAGGATGTTTTATTATTTCTAATAGGTTATCCTTATGTTCACACACTATATTTTCCATACTCCTACAATAATGATCCATATCAAAATGAAAAGTTTCAATAAATAAGGTGTCATCATTACTCCATACTTTCTCTGACTAGGCTGTGATCTCAAAAAGAGTAGGTTAACAAAACTAACAACTAAATAAAACCCAAAAATTCTAATAACTTCAATCAAGAATTCTGAGATCATATTCCCTAGCAATGACACCACATTTTGAAGATGCTTAAAATATACCTTTAATTAAAGGATGAAGCGGTCACCATCAAATATAGTAACCCAAATAGGTTAGGGTCGATCTCATAGAGAATAGGTTAGAAATCTATCTTAAACTTATTGAAATCACCAGGTAGTGAGAAAAAGTAAAAATGAGGGAATTTGTTGTAACTAGCTAAATGTATCAAGGTTTGGTTGATTTTGGTTGTACGCAATCTAAGACGAAGTCTATGAATGTGTTCCCCTAGCTTCTCAACTCAGTAGACTTATCGTGCACTGCTGAACTATTCCAGTATCTTGCATACAGAATTAATAGGTTATGCACCTTCTATAATTTTTTAGACGAGTAGAAGAATTTCGCCCTTTTCCATTTGAGTCTCAGAATGTTGTCTTACTAACCCTTATCTATATCCCAGTTAACTATTACCTTTTAATTCTCTAGTTATTAGGTAACAGTTAACGGTCATTCACTATATTCCATTGTAGCATGGATCCATAATTAACTTTATATTACTATTGTGATCTTCTTTTCCTAGTCACTATTCCTTTTTTGGAATACATAGAAATAATTTTGGCGGGATCTTAATGTTGGCCACCACTAAGAAATCAATTAGAATGAAGAAAACTCAACACATGCAAAAATCTTTATTTAGAGCGACTTGAAACTTCCTCTAATTTGTTAATTTGCAAGGGTTCCCATAACCTTAGCTAAGGGAATTAGATGCTCATAGTAATGAGATCAATCATAGAATCTACAAACAAAATTACAAAATCAATCTCACAATAATGAACTAAGGAATCCCAAAGTATTAAATTGAATAACAAATCAAGAATAACTAGATGTTTGTGAGCTTGGCCCTAAAAGGGCCTCCCTATGATTTGTCTCAATGTGTAAATAATGAGAGTGTGAATGTGTTTTTATGAATAATTAATAGAATAAAATAAACTAAACAAAGCCTAAAGGGTATTTATAGCTTACTAGAAACCCTAGAAATCAAATCCTAACTATAATAGGAAAACTTAACTACCCATAAATAATAGTACTTAAAAACATCATAGGAGTATAATTGGGATACATGGAAACCCTAGTAAATGATTTTGGAACGATCCAGACAAATCACTTTCAGCAGCTACATACACACCCGTAGTTTGTCCTTGGGTGCAGGTACAAGTCCTGCACCCTAGCTCTCGAGATTTTGACCTCTGGCACTTTCTTTGCCTATATGTGAACTGTATGTTCTACTTGAGTTTCATATTTTCTATTAGCAGGTGAAAAATTCCCACCATCAGATAGATAATTGAATTAGCTTTCCAACGATACCAATTTTGCCTCAATCTTTGCAATGACCCTTCAAGTCATTTTTTATATTTATGCTTATGTTCACCATTTGAGCTTCTCCATAGTTGTCCTAATTTATTTATGACTTGATTGGACCGATGGTTCAATTACCGGACAGTTCATTTGTTTTTTTGAGCTAATTCCCTATTTAGATGTCTTTACGAGTTCTAAATGGTCATCGGGAAAAAACATCAGTGAAATGATCTTTGATGAAAATTCTGACTGTGACATAAGATCCTTAATATCGATATTAGCCTAGGTATACCTTTAGTTTGGGTCCCAATGTACCTGATCTTATTTTGACCTATTTATCGAAAAGTTAAAAATTGGAAAAAATGGGTGTGGGACCCATATTTGTCGAAATGATCTCAAATAGAAAATTCAGCTTCTCCATTGTGTTTGAAACCTCAAATTTTGGCTAGGGAGTCCCTTGGTTCAAGTACCAAGGCTTCTAACTCATTTTGACATATTGGGCAGATTTTATGAAAAGTGACGAAACTATAGGTCTTGGCCCCATATTTTTCTTAATTGATCTCCTATAAAAGTTTTATCGATCAATGAATTTTAGATGTGGTTTACACTCAAAATTCACTATTGTATCATGTTTTTTGGATTCCTTATGAGTTTCGAGGGTCAAAAACTTATTTTTCAGTTTGCTGTCAACTGGTGAAACCGCGATCGCGGCCAAAAGTATGCGATCCCAGGAGCACGATAGCGGCCTATGGGACCGCAATTACAATACCTGAGTACTTTTAGGGGATATATAAAGGCCCCAAGACACATTTTGGGCATTTCCCCTTCACTATTTAGACCTTGGAACCCCAAAATGAGTGTAAAATGCAACATTGGTCATGGGGGGTGAATTGGAAGCTTGACCATCATCTTGTATCGCAATTATCTTTAAATTTTAGATAAGAATTTCTTGAATTCATGCTTGAATTTCTTAGTTTGGACCCAAAACAACAATTTAGATTAGAGCTTGATTTTAGTCCAAAGTATGCTTAATTTTCACCCATTTCTTGAGGGTTGTGATTCCTTGTTCATGTGTGGACATTGGGTTAGGCTCAGAAACTTGTTTTCCATATGTGGAACTCACTTTGGGTTTTGGTATTGTTTCTTGACTCGATGCACAATAGTCCAATAAGGGTATCATTAGACTTGTATTGATGAGTAGATTATGATTTTGATAGTGTGATGGCATTTTGAGAATCGTAAAATAAAGACGAGCATATGGTGCATGAAGTGAGGTTTTGCGATTTTTCCTTGAAGTAGGATTTTGTCTACTTTTCTTCTCAGATAATGTGATATATATTATGTGTGAATATGGATATTAGGCTTGATTATAAGTAGGATAGCTTGGCCTTAATTTTTGATGTTTGGGGATTAGATGAGGGTTTTAGACCCATAAAATGGCATGTTTATACCCCTTTTGAATCCTATTGCCTTCCCTCTATAGTTTAGATTAGTTATAGCATGGGTATGATATAATTCTATGTTTGGAATAGGGTTTTAGCTTTTGAAGCATGATTTATATATTTAGCCTTGGGCTAGTGTGGTAGTCTTGAAACCATAAGTTGGGTAGAGTTGACTTGAGCACCCTTATGTTTAGTCTAAGTTGCTATCTTAGGCTTGAATATGGCTTAGTTAACATCTAGAAGATGAACTAGATATCGTAGTCTAGTCTAGGGCATAGTATACCTAATGATGGAAATTATAGATTAGATGTGGGATCGTTTGGCCCACTTAGGCCTAAGCTTGTGTTAAGTCTTGTGGACTTAGTTGTAGGTGTTAGACATAGATGAGGCTAGTAAACTTGAAATAAGGTTACTTCATAACATGGCAACTTGTATTGATGTTTCCAGATTGTGGCTTTTAGTTATGGTTATAATGCTTTTTGTGGAAGTGATATTGGGTATTTAGAGATGATATTCCTCCTAGATACTTCATGTGGCCTATAGAGATGCTATTTTCTCTTAGACTTGATGATTGGCCTATAGAGTTGCTATTTTCTTTAGTCATGATTGTTAGACCTATAGAGACGATGTTCCTCTTAGATATGTAAATTTCCCTAGAGAAGTGATATTCCTTGATGTCATGATGTATGACCTATTGATATACGATATACTATAGACAATTATATGTCTATCTATATTACGCATCCTCAATTTAAGATGCCTTTTGTGTGAGAGATGATGACATACTTATTGATATTATGCCTCCTATATATGAGATGCCTCCTATATGTGAGATGATTAGAGATATGCTACAACTTATGTATATGATTAGTGATATGAGTCTCGGATATGTATATGGGTCTAAAGCAATGATTATGATATTGTGATTATTTCAGATAAGTTGATGGGCCAAGGTCCATGTTATGATATTGACTCAATAGCTGAGAAGTGTTTATCATTTTAAATAATATGACTATAGTTTATGAATATGAATATATATATGATTGTATACACATCTCTCTGGTATGGGATAGAGGAAGATGCAGTATGATGCTTACTATTCCACTGATTGAATACTCGCGATGGAATACATAGATTTGGCACATTTATTATTATTATTATATTGGTAATTGATGTGATTCTAGTTAAAATATGATCTTATGACTTTTCTTCCTAATTGAGGCTTAAGCTAAGTGGTAGCTAGATGTCTTTAAGGTGGCTATAGTACTTGATGGCTAGAAATCTAATGTACTAGATAATGAACCTTGGTTAGTTGAAATATGGTAGCTAACAATTAGAGTAGATACCTGGCCATGAAAATAGGTTTATCTATGATAATGATTAGTTGCTATTGATAACAAAGTTGTGATGCTGGTTAGTAGTTAAGTAAGAATAATATGGCTTAATATTGCTAGATGATAAAGGAAGTAAGTGATAACGATGCCTAGTTAATAACGATGCCTAGATGAATATAATACCGAGTTAATAATGTTGACTAGATAATAATGAGGATTAGTTAGTAAATGATAGTTAGTTGATGATTGGTGTTAGTTAATAAAAGATGGTTGGATGATAATTGGTAATTTGTTCACTAATGAAGATTATCGGATAAATGATAATTAGTTTGTAGTAATGAATAGTGGATAAATAGTGATTATGGTCCTGTGATGAATAGCGAATTGGCGGTTTAATAATGAGTAGTTGGGATGTATTGATAAGATAGATATCTATACAATTATGAGTATATTGGCTTGCGTCTGTGCACCTACTATATGCCTATATTTATATGTCGATAGTTATGATGATATATTGATACCCGGCAAGGCCAGAGGATATTTTGATGACATAATAATACCCGAGAGGTCGGAGGACATTATAATGATATTGATATCTGGCTTGAGTCTGGAGGATACTATTGAGATGATAATGATACCCGACAAGGCCGGAGGATATTGTAATTATATTGATACCCGATTTAAGTTCAGAGGATACTCTTAAGATGATATTGATACCCGACAAGGCCGGAGGTTGATTACGATGATGATGGCCCTAATGAGGATAGTTATAATGAGTTATTATATTGATGGTATACTTTGCATTCATTCCTACATGCGCATCGCCTATCACCAGTATGCACCTATATTTACAAGCTAGTATGGGATAGTTGTATAGGTATGGGGGAAGGATATGTCGTGTGTTGTTATATTTTGATTGAACTTTCCGAGCCTGGGGCAGTGGGGGTACGCATAGGCTTGGCTAGGTATTTGGTTTCCTGGAGTAGCCGATTACTCACATTATTATTGATATTGTTGTTCTCATTGTTATGATCATTATTATGACTAGGTTATGATAGAATGACCGTTGACCCAATATTAGGATTTCAGGTATGTCTTCAGCCTCTCCTATCTTATGATTGCATTATTATGCCCGATTATTTCATGTTTAGCCATGGGGATTATAATCCCCGAGTATGATAGTATTTAAATCATGATAGTATTATAATGAGGTCTCAAAATGAGAATATGATGATATAGGTTATGCGTTGAGCTGACCTCGTGTTTATATGTACTTATACCTATATATATATCTAGCAATATGAAGCTATGGTACTACTATATATCCCTTCCTTGTTGTTCATTTTGTGTAGTCGTTACTTCGCGTTGTATATTACTATATATCTTTCTTTTGCTCTTTATTCATATATTGACCTGAGATATATGGTATAGCATTGATGTATATTGAATGTATCTAGAATAGGATAGTTCAACATGATACTTCCTTAGTCTTACTATGTTAGACTCTTGGACATAAATAGGATAGTTGTCCCTTATTATTCTCATTGACTTGTATATGATTCTGGACTCTTGGGTGTAGTTTCCATTCTGTTTGTATGTTGCATATATCTGCTTTATCTTTGGAGCTCAATTGGCAGTAGCCTACTGAGTACCATTCATTTGGTACTCATACTACACTTTATCATCCTGTAGATAATAGTACAGGTTATCTCCGTTGATGTGTGCATTGTATGGAGCATCCCTGGTTTAGAGACTTAGAGTGAGTTCCTGATGTTTGGAGTATTACCTATCTCTCTCTTATGTCTTAGACTAGTCTCTAAGTTGTATTCGGAGATGAGTTGTATCATTGTTTTTCTCTTGATATTTCACTTTGGTACTCTTTTATATTAGAAGCTTTTGTACTGATACCACCAGGTTTTGTGATTCTTCTATGTATTGGTCTTTATTTCATATATTTTGCATTCTTTTCCTTATATTATTGAGTAGTCCGTTACTAGCCATTCTGGACTATGGGTTGGGGTGAGATGTTATGGCCAAATTACTGAAGCACTGTTAACTCTCAGAATCTTCAACTCTCGCACTTGCAACCAAGCTTAAAATCTTCCACTTTCCTCACATGCTTTGGTCACGAACATCCAGAATTGCCCATAATTTCTCCCATAAGTAGACAAAATCACCTTTTCACAAAATAGCATCACAAACATAATTTCCTGCAAAACATTCCAAAAATACCTCAAATCCAACAAAATAGCCTTAAGTAGATGCATATTCTTATAGTTTTAAGCATCATAAGTGCTATATTTCTATAGCACATTAGACAGTTACAGTAAATCTCTAGTGGAGAAAATATGTGGAAATATAAAAAATAACTTGAAGGCTCATTACAATATCCACTACTTAAGGAACTTTCATCCACAAAAGTTAAGGATTAGGATATACCTAAAGTCTCGACAACAAAGGATATTGAATCGGCATATCTCTCTCAATCTCCTAAGTGTCCTCCTCAATGGGGTTGTGCCTCTACTAATTTTATATACATGAATATCCCTAGTACGCAATCACCTGACATCACTAGCCAAAATGAGCATAGGCTCCTTGACGAAGGTCAAACGCTCATCCAACTGGACTGAGTCCCATTGAAGCACATGAGATGGATCAGGAATGTATCTCCGTAACATAGAGACATGGAAAACTTGATGAACAATAGCAAAATCTGAAGGTAGAGCTAAATCATAAGCTAACTCACCAACTGTGTGAAGAATATGAAAAGGTCTAATTTACCGATGATAGAGCTTGACCTTTCTCTCAAATCTCATCACACCCTTTATGGACGATACACAGAGGAATACACGAGTACCAACTCCAAATCTTAAAGGCCGAAGTTTATTGTCTACATAGGCCTTCTGCTTACTCTAAGGCACTCTCAGCCTAGCCTAAATCACTCTGACTCTATCCAACGACTCGTGAAGCACATCAATACCACGGGCCCTAGCCTCGAAAGTCTCAAACCATCCAATCAGAGAACGACATATCCTACCATACAAAGTCTTAAAAGGTGCTATATCAATACTTAAATTATAGTTGTTATTATATGCAAAATCTATCAAGGCTAAGTAATGCTATCGCTGGCCTCTAAAATCTATAGCACAGGCTCAGAGCATATCTTTAAATATCTGAATAGTCCGCTTAGACTGGCTATATTTGAGTGGATGAAAGGATGTACTGAGATCTACTTGAGTACCTAAATTCTCTTGAAATGCTCTCTAAAATATTGAAGTGAACACGAAACCATGATCTGAAATAATAAAAATGGGCACACCATGTAAATGGAGTATCTCCTGAACATTATAGGCCAATCTTTCAGCACAGAAGGACTTATAAATAGGACTAAAATATACTAAGTTGGTCCAGCGATCAACAATGACCAAAATACCATATGAACTACAGGACGTGCGAAGCAAACCACTAATAAATCTATGGTAATACTCTTCTATTTCCACTTAGGAATGGTCAGTCTCAAAGTTAAACCACCTGGTCACAGGTGCTTGGCCATTACCCACTGATAACATAGGCAACGAGCTATAATATCTGCCATATCTCTCTTCATACCACTCCACCAATAATGATGCCTCCAATGTCTATACATCTTTGATGTGTTAGGATAAATAGAATATCTAGAGTTGTGAGCCTCATGTAAAATCAATAAAATTGAGTCATTAATCCCCGAAACATAAATACGGCCATCATATGTCAGAATTCCCTCAGAATCTATGGTATTACTCTTGGACTCACCACTCAACACCTGATCTCGATGGAAGTAAAGCTTACTATCCTCAAATGGACAATCTCAATTTTTCAAAAATAGTGAGGACCTCACCTTTAGACTAGCCAAAATCCTCCTAGAATCTGAAATATCAAGGCAAACCATCAAGTTGGATAAGGACTGAATATCCCATGTTGATGAACTCCAAGAAATGAAAATACAAGCCAAGCTACCCATACTGCCTTTTGGCTCATGGCATCTGCTACCACATTTGCCTTTCCTAGATAATACAAGTTGGAAATATCATAACCCTTAAGACAATCTATTCATTTACACTATCTAACATTAAGCTCCCCCTGAGTCATAAAATGCTGAAGGTTGCGATGATCAGTGAAAATCTCACAATGCACACCATAAAGATTATGCCTCCAAATATTAAGCACGAAAACTACCGCCACCAACTCCAAATCATGTGTGGGGTCATTGTACTCGTGCACTTTTAGCTGTCTAGAAGAATAAGCAATGACATAACACTGCTATATCAACACTGATGTTGGATGTATTTATGCATTCTAATGTTGCTATTCCAACCTTTTTAGCCTACTTTTGAGGATGATTCAGGTACTTAATGTGTTAATAATGATATAAATGTGAATTTAAGGGTCCATGTATGTGTGTACAATGTTTTATGGTGTTTCCAAGAAAGTTTTGATTCAAATTGATCATTTAGAGTTCAACTGAGAAAACTAGTGTTACTAGCTTGAGCTAGGTGCTTGTCTAGTCTATTGTATTGGGTTCTAATGTGTTTTAATGAGTTTATAAGGTTGTTATTATGTATTTATATGTGAAACAACTTTTTGAAAATATTTAAGGGTTGATTGGACATCTTGGACTAGTTTTGGGGCTTCTCAAAACTTCTTTTAGGGTTTATATCTCTTTACTTTAGTTTCTTTCATGGTTTGTATCATCAATCCAAGGGATTGGATGATGAATATTTCACTTGAAGGCTAAAACTCCTATCTAGGGTTAAGGCCACATTCATGATTACTTTTTCTTTGAATTAAGTTTGTTAATTTACTCATCATTGTTGGTTGTTTGTTTTTTCTTATTTTAACTATTTTTAGGATTCATGGCTGTTAGAATACATCAATTGTCAACCTTGTGAACTCGGGAGAGGGAATAGGGTGATAGAACAAGGGAATAATCAAAGTATATTTCTTGTTTCTCTATAAAATATGAGACTTGAATTAGTATCTAGGACAAAGATGTATTTAGATGCCTTACTTGATTCATATGTAGGATGACATTTGTAAAGAACTTAAGTGAACTATTACATCCCCGCTCAATGATGTAGTTGTAAGGTTCAACTTAGGTAAAGGATTAGAGATTGGGAAACCGTAATCGTGCAATTAACCATACGAATCAACAACCAAGACAAGCAAGTTAATGAATGAAGTTCAATAACATAGTAGGATTGTTCGAAAGCCTTAAACCTGGGCGTCTATCCTTGATTGTCTGAAGTCATTATTTTTCTGCATTAGTTTAGTTTCTTCTTAGTTTATTTTTAAGTCTAAAACTCTATTTTCTACTCTCCTTAATTGGTTGAACTAGAATTAGATAGGCGGCGAACGTAAGTCCCTAAGAGACCGATACTTGGGCTTCCTTAAAGCCACTATATTACTTGATAATACAACATACACTTGCGTGTACGCTTGGGCGCTGTCAAGTTTTTGGTGCCACTTCCAGAGGCTTGTTATTAGGCAACTATCTTATTTTTAGTTTTTTTATATTGCGCTGTAAATAGTTTTTGTTTAGTTTCTTTTTATTTTCTTTTATTTCTATTTTTCTCACATTCTTCTCGAGATGTCATCCTGGGATAGATGGTTTTCGAGTGATGGCAATTCTTGTTGTTTTTGTGGAGGACAC
Organism: Capsicum annuum; assembly: GCF_002878395.1. Taxonomy (NCBI): domain Eukaryota; kingdom Viridiplantae; phylum Streptophyta; class Magnoliopsida; order Solanales; family Solanaceae; genus Capsicum; species Capsicum annuum. The sequence goes on from NC_061120.1 coordinate 125,371,489, forward strand.
TACCTTGTGGATTATTGTCTAATTTTTTATGAAAGTGCGTGGACGAAACCTTCACAATATGATGCGGATAATTTAAGGATGTTTGAGTACTCAAAAATTGATATTATGGAAATTATTATGGAGCCACTACCGCTATGTCTACATTGGCTAAGAAAATAAATATATGAGGAGGACATTAGCCAATTTGTGGAGCAAACACAAGGATCACAACCACTTGATTGTCATCTTTATCTTGAGACTGAAAGTGGAAAGGTGAATTAAAGTGAAAGTGTTGTGGATTGTGTAAATTTTGATGTAGGATTAGTTGGGCCACATTCGAAACGCTTTTCTACATTATGTTGAGATGAGGTCTTATTTGTGAAATCATTTAAAATAGTGGAAGAGTGTGAAGATGATGAACAAGAATCCTATGTTCTTTATTTTACACCTGACAAGAAATATAAAAACACACCTCACTTTAAGGCCGAGTGGTTTACCATGCACATTTCATTAATCGATTCCTTAATCTTTGTAGCACCTACATATGAGTGAGGCAAGAAGATGGATGCGATGTTGGGGGTGAAATTCATATCCTTAAGGTGGAGAAAAAAGTTGATTGGGTCATTCCATGACACTAAATTAGGATTTTCTTGGGAGGCAACACAAGGTAAGTAGGTTTTATTTTTAATTTTTAGTTTTTATTTCACGTAGTTTTTGTTTTTGGTCGAGTCACAGGTTAATGGGAAGTCTAAGTACCCTAAATTTGAGCCTGGAGCATGGAAAAAAATGAGTGTGGGGATCCTATGGATCCCCTCTTTGTTTGAAGGTGCATCTAGCTAGGCCTAGAGGCCTCAAGGAGTATTTCTATATTTTTACTTTTAAATTGACTTTGGGGACAAAGTAGATTTTTAAGTGTGGGGTGGGGAAAATCTTAAATTTTGGTTCAATTTAAAATTTTTTAGGTTAGGAATACATGAGATAATCTTGTTGGTGCAAATCTTGATTACAAAATATAAGTGGGTTTGTTTGAAAAAGCATGTTGATAGATGTGAATTGCTACTTTTGATGACTATTAGGCTCATGTTTATGACTTTTGTACTTGTTGGCTTAAATTTAAATTTGTGCTATTATTTGGTTGGGAGTCTATCATGATCCTATTGAGATGAGCATGTGCCATATGAGTGTGAGAATTTTGTATATTCCTTGTTGTATGTGATGTCTAGAACTTTCCCGGTGTGTGTGTGAAGCGAAATAAAGAATATGCATTTAAGAGATGATATAGGTATTTCTTAGATAGCCTTATTTTTTACCTTCTTTTTACCTACCCTTGTGCATTATCCTAGTTAACCCCCATTGAGCCTTTAGCTTTTTCTTTGGCAACCTCATAAGTAGCCTAATCCTTTTTTTGATAAACCATAATTTGAAGTGCTTTAATGAAAAATTAAAATAGTAAGGTGTTTGAGAAATTGAAAAAGAAAAAGGTGAAATTGATGTCCCAAGGTAATAGTTATTAGTGTTTATAATTGATTTATGGTGGATTGGTGTGATATAAATTACTATAAAAATATTGCCATGATTGAAAAAAGAGAAGAAAATTGATTCTTGTGGTAGTAAACTCTGTATCCACCAAGTGTTTGCGAAAATGCTTAAAAGAAATGGGGAAAAAATAAAAGATATGAGAGGATGAAAAAATGTAATTTGGTTATTTGAGATGTGTTTGAAATGTTTAATGTAGTGTGTTAAAGTGCTTAGAGAGGTTAGTCACTATTCTTGGCCAAAATAGTTCCTACCTTTCCCTTAGCCTACATTACAACCCAAAAAAGTCCTAATTGATCCTAAGTTTTAAATTTCAATATTAGTGGAGCATTACACTAAGGGCAAGCTTATGGTTCATTGTGTGTAACTTGTGAATTCTTTGTGAGAGTGAGCGTAATTTGATTTTTTTACCCATTGTTATAAATTGCATTATTGTGAGTGATTATGGGTAAATCTTTTGTTATGAGGGCACATGTTTGATGGATGTGGGTGGTTTTTATGATATCTTTGAATGCGCAATAATCATGAGTTTCCAACTAGGTGAGTGAAACCTTGAGTCTAGGATGTTTTGGAGCAGTGTTCATGAGCTTTCAATTGTGTATAACATGCATAGTGTAGTAACTTGCATTATGTGTAGTCATTGTAGTACTAGCTTGAGTGTATTGCATGTAGTAGAAGTGTGGAGTCTCTTTATCTCATGATGCTTAAAGTTAAGAATCGTTCGAGGACGAACAAGGCTTTAAGTATGGGGTGGTGATGTTGGATGTATTTATGCATTCTAGAGTTGCTATTCTAGCCTTTTAGCCTTGTTTTGAGGACGATTCATGTACTTAATGTGTTAATAATGATATAAATTTGAATTGAAGTATCCATGTATGTGTGTACAATGTTTTATGGCGTTTCAAAGAAAGTTTTGATTCAAATTGATCATGTAGAGTTCAACCGAGAAAACTAGTGTTACTAGCTTGATCTAGGTGCTTGTCTAGTCTATTGTGTTGGGTTATAATATTTTTTAATGAGTTTATCAGGATGTTATTATGTATTTATATATGAGAAAACTTGTTGATAATGTTTAAGGGTCAATTGGATGAAGACACGAGTCGAAACAATGAGTTAAAGATCAAAGTGAAATTAGCCTATGCTTAGCTCGTGTTTCTAGTTCGCCGTATTGGATGTTGTGTTGTTTTGAGCTCTAAATTTTTGTGTTTTATTCTATAGGATTCTTGGTGAATGGATTATTATGATATATGAAGGATATAAAAGAATCAAATCAAGTGGAAACAACTCAAAAAGGCTCGGAATGGATTAAAGAAAACACAATACATAACCTGGACTCAATTTGGATACCTAGAATGTCTAGGGCGAGTCTTGGAGCGTGGAAAGTACTCTTGGCGTGTTCTACATATAAAAATACTCACAAGGCACCCAAAACAATATACCCTTGCGATGGGCCTAGGTATCGACCCCTACTTAAGTCAAATGGCCCTCGCGATGCGGCCATATTTCAAATACAGGCAAAACTGCAGATTTAATCGGCTTGGGACTACTTGGATACTGTAAATACATCTTTGTAAACGTTTTTATTCACTCTTGGATGTCTTGGAATAGTTGTGGGGCTGCTCAAAACTTCTTTTAGAGTTTATATCTCTTTACTTTAGTTTCTTTCATGGTTTGTATCATCAATTCAAAGGATTGGATGGTAAATATTTCCATTGAAGGTTAAAACTCCTATCCGAGGTTAAGGCCACGTTCATGATTACTTTTGTTTTGAATTAAGTTTGTTAATTTACTCATCGTTGTTGGTTGTTTGTTTATTCTTGTATTAATTATTTTAAGTATTCATGGCCCTTAGAATACATCAATTGTCAACCTTGTGAACTCGGGAGAGGGAATAGGCCGATAGAACAAGGAAATAAGAAAAGTATGGTTCTTGTTTCTTTATAAAATAAGAGACTTGAATTAGTATCTAGGACAGGGATGTACTTAGATGCCTTACTTGATTCATATGCAGGAAGACATTTGTAAAGAACTTAAGTGAACTATTATATCCCCGCTCAATGATGTAGTTGTAAGGTTCAACTTAGGTAAAGGATTAGAGATTGGAAAACCATAATCGTGCAGTTAACCCTACGAATCAACAACCAAGAGAATCAAGTTAACGAATGAAGTTCAATAATATAGTAGGATTATTCCTAAGCCTTAACCCTGGGCTTCTACCCTTGATTGTCCAAAGTCATTATTTTTCCACATTAGTTTAGTTTATTCTTAGTTTATTTTTAATTCTAAAACTCTATTTACTACTCTCCTCAATTTGTTGAACTAGGATTCGATAGACGGTGAACGCAAGTCCCTGAGAGATCAATACTTAGGCTTCCTTGAAGCCACTATATTACTTGATAAGACTATGTACACTTGCATATATGCTTGGGCACTTTCAATAGTTTTTATTTAATTTCTTTTTATTTTCTTTTATTTCTATTTTTCTCCCACTCTTCTCGAGATATCAGCCTGGGATAGATGGTTTTTGAGTGATGGCAATTCTTGTTATTTTTGTGGAGAACACCAACTTGAGGCTTAACATCCAAATTTTTATGAAAGTGCGTGGACAGAACCTTAACAATATGATGCGGATAATTTGAGGAAGTCTGAGTAGTTGAAAATTGATATCATGGAAATTATTATGGAGCCACTGCCACTATGTCTACAGTGGCTAAGCACAGATATATATGAGGAGGACATTAGCCAATTTTTTGAGCAAACACAAGAACCAGAGCCACTCGATTTTCATCTATATCTTGAGACTGAAAGTAGAAAAGTGAATAAAAGTGAAGGTGTTGTGGATTGTGTAAATTTTGAAGTAGGATTAGTTGGGCTGCATTTGAAATACTTTTCTACATTATGTTTAGATGATGTCTTGTCTGTGGAATAATTTAAAATAGTGGAAGAGTGTGAAAATGAGGAACAAGAATCCTATATTCTTTATTTTACACCTGACAAGCAACATAAAAACACACCCCACTTTAAGTCTGAGTGGTTTTCCATGCACATTTATTACTTGGTACCTTAATCTTTGTGCCACCTACATATGATTGAGGTAAGAAGATGAATACGATGTTGGGGGTGAAATTCATATCCTCAAGGTTGAGGAAGAAGTTGATTGGGTCATGCCGCGACACTAAATTAGGTGCTTCTTAGGAGGCAACCCAAGGTAGTAGGTTTTATTTTCAGTCTTTAGTTTTTATTTCACATAGTTTTTGTTTTTGGTTGAGTCACAGGTTAATGGGAAGTTCGAGTACCATAAATTTGAGCTTGGAGAATTGTAAAGAATGAGTATGGGGTTCCCATGGATCCTCTCTTTGTGTAAAGATGTATCTAGCTAGGCCTAGAGGCCTCAGAGAGTATTTCTATATTTTTACTTTTAAATTCACTTTGGGGACAAAGTAGATTTTTAAGTGTGGGGTGGGAAAAATTCCAAATTTTGGCTCAATTTAATTTTTTTTGGTTAGAAATAAGTGAGATATTCTTGTTGGTGCTAATTTTGATTAAATGATGCAAGTGGGTTTGCTTGAAAAAGCATGTTGATAGATGTGAATTGCTACTTTTGATCACTCTTAGGCTCATGTTTATGACTCTTGTACTTGTTGGCTTAAATTTGAATGTGTGTTGTTGTTTTGTTGGGAGTCTATGATGATCCTATTAAGTTGAGCATGTGCCATGTGAGTGTGAGAATTTTGTATATTCCTTGTTACATGTGATGTCTAGAACTTTCCCAGTGTGTGTGTGAAGCGAAATAAAGAATGTGAGTTTAAGAGATGATATAGACATTTCTTTGATAGCCTTATTTTTTACCTTCTTTTTACCTACCCTTGTGCATTATCCTAGTCAACTCCCATTAAGACTTTAGCTTTTTCTTTGGAAACCTCATAAGTAGCCCAATCCTTTTTTTTATAGACCATAATTTGATCCAAAAATCATATAAGTGCTTTAATGAAAAATTGCAATAGTAAGGAGTTTAAGAAATTAAAAAATAAAAAGGTGAAATTGATGCCCCAAGGTAATTGTTATTGGTGTTTATAATTGATTTGTGGTGGATTGGTGTGATGTAAATTATGATAAAAATATTGCCATGAATGTGAAAAAAGAGAAAAAAATTAATTCTTGTGGTAGTAAACTATGTGTCCACCAAGTGTTTGTGAAAATTCTTAAAAGAGATGTGGCAAAAACAAAAGATATGGGTGGGTGAAAAAAATGTAATTTGGTTATTTGAGATGTGTTTTAAATGTTTAATGTAGTGTATTAAAGCGCTTAGAGAGGTTAGTCACTATTCTTGGCCAAAATAGTTCCTACCCATCCCTTAGCCTACATTACAACCCAAAAAAGTCCTAATTGATCCTAAGCTTTAAATTTCGATATTAGTGGAGCATTACACTAAGGGCAAGCTTATGGTTCATTATGTGTAATTTGTGAATTCTTTGTGAGAGTGAGAGTAATTTGATTCTTGTACCTGTCGTTATAAATTACATTATTGTGAGTGATTATGGGTAAATCTCTTGTTGTGATGGCACACGTTTGATGGATGTGGGTGGTTTGTATGTTATCTTTGATTGCTTAATAAGCATGAGTTTTCCAGCTAGGTTAGTCAATTCTTGAGGCTAGGATGTTTTGGAGTAGTGTTCTTGAGCTTTCAATTGTGTATAACATGCTTAGTGTAGTAACTTGCATTATGTGTAGTCATTGTAGTACTAGCTTGAGTGTCTTGCATGTAGTAGTAGTATGGAGTCTCTTCAGCTCATGATGCTATGGAGTCTCTTCAGCTCATGATGCTTAAAGTGAAGATTTGTTCGAGGACGAACAAGGCTTTAAGTGTGGAGTGGTGATGTTGGGTATATTTATGAATTCTAGCGTTGCTATTCTATCCTTTTTAACCTTATTTTGAGGATGATTCATGTACTTAATGTGTTAATAATGATATAAATGTGCATTTAAGTTTCCATGTATGTGTGCACAATGTTTTATGGTGTTTCTGAGAAAGTTTTGATTCAAATTGATCATTTAGAGTTCAACAGAGAAAACTAGTGTTACTAGCTTGATCTAGGTGCTTTTCTAGTCTATTGTGTTGGGTTCTAATATATTTTAATAAGTTTCTAAGGTTTTTATTATGTATTTATATGTGAAACAACTTTTTGATAATATTTAAGGATCAATTGGATGAAGAGACGAGTCAAAACAATGAGTTAAAGATCAAAGTGACATTAGCCTATGCTTAGCTCGTGTATCTAGTTCATCGTGTGGGATGTTGTGTTATTTTGAACTATAAATTGTTGTGTTTGATTCTATAGGATGATTGGTGAATGAATTATTATGATATTTTAAGGATTTACAAGCTTCAAATCAAGTGGAAACAACTCAAAAAGTCTCAGAATGGCTTAACGAAAGCATAATACACAACTTGGACTCAATTTGGATACCTAGAATTTTGAAGTCGAGTATGGGAGCGTCGAAAGAACTCTGGGTACGTGTTGCATACCAAATAACTCAGAAGGCACCCAAAATAGTGTACCCTTGCGATGAGCCTACTTCGATACCCCTATTTATGCCAAACATTCCTCGCGATGTGACCATATTTCAAATATAGGCAAAAGTGCAGATTTGAATCCTAATCTGCTTGGGACTACTTGGATACTATAAATACATCTTTGTGAATATTATTATTCACCCTTGGACGTCTTGGACTAGTTGTGGGGCTTCTTAAAACTTCTTTTAGGGTTTATATCTTTTTACTTTAGTTTGTTTCATGGTTTGTATCATCAATTCAAAGGATTGGATGATGCATATTTCCATTGAATGATAAAACTCCTATCCGGGGTTAAGTCCACATTCATAATTACTTTTATTTTTAATTAAGTTTGTTAATTTACTCATCAATATTGGTTGTTTATTTATTCTTATTTAAATTATTTTAAGGATTCACGGTCCTTAGAATACATCAATTGTCAAGCTTGTGAACTCGGGAGAGGGAATAGGGCAATAGAACAAGGTAATAAGCAAAGTATGGTTCTTTTTTCTTTATAAAATATGAGACTTGAATTAGTATCTAGAATAAGGATGTACTTAGATGCCTTACTTGATTTATATGTAGGATGACATTTTTAAAGAACTTAAGTGAACTATTACATCCCCACTCAACGATGTAGTTGTAAGGTTTAACTTAGGTAAAGGATTAGAGGCTGAAAAATCGTAATCATGCAATTAACCCTACGAATTAACAACTATGGTTGATGGTGGTGTTCATGAAGGATGTCAGAGCAAGTTTATAATGGTGTTCCTACTGGGGTTTGAGATCCTCAGAATGTTCTTTATTCTCCTATGGTTGATCCACAAAATGTTAGCTCAACAGAGGTTGCTGAAGAGAGAAGATTGGTTGTAGAATATAGGTTATCTTGGCAGGAACAACTAGCTAGGCTAAGACCAATAGTTGATCAATGTACAACTACCAATGGCAGTTAGGAGAGAGCTAGGGGTGGCAGAGCTCGAGTTATAACTGCATATTAGTTTCTACCACCGTATGATGAGGATGAAGACATGGGTTATGTAGATCCTACTGAGACTCGAGCCATTATTCCATCTTCTTTACCCCCAAATATGAAGTTCGATATTACTAGTGTAATGATTTAGCTGTGAATAGAAAAAATGTATTCTCAGGGGCAGCAATAGATGATGCAAACATGGACCTAGCTAGTTGCACTGAGATATGTACTTCACATACTATCCTTTGGGTGGATTAGGAAGCATTGAGGTTAAAGTTATTCCCTTTTTCACAAATAGGTGAAGCATCATTGTGGCTAGGGGAACTCCATGGAGGCTCGATCTCAAAATATTCCATTAGCTAAGGCATTGGAGAAAATGCCAGGCTATGCAAAATTAATGAAATATCTGGTCTCTAGAAAACGGGCTGTGAGCTATGAGCCTGCTTATAATGTTCATTACTGCAGTGCTGTTTCCTCTAGATTATTAGTAGAGAAAAAGAAAGACACTGGGTCCTTCACCATTCTATGCACTATTGGGTCTTTTATCTTTACTCGAGCTTTATATGATTTAGGAGCAAGCATTAATCTCATGCCACAGGTTATGTTTACGCAATTGGGGTAAGGAGCACCTAAACCAACATTGATTAGCTTGTTAATGGCTGATCAAACTATGAAAAAACTAGTTGGTATTCTATATGATGTGTTGGTAAAGGTGGCATCTTTCATCTTCTAAGATGATTTCATGATACTTGATTATAAGGTGGACTTCCAAGTCCCTATCATCATGGACAGACCCTTCTTAGCTATGGGTAGGGCATTGGTTGATATAGAGTTAATACAGATGATGTTCAGACTCAAAGATAAATAGGTAGTCTTCAATGTATGCAGTCAATGCAGCAATCGGATGATATAAGAGTTGTGTCTGTGATAGACATCATTAATGATGCAGTTGATGTAGTGATTGTTCCAATTGAAGAGAAACTGGGCATTGAAGCCTTGGCAGTATTGATTATGAATTTAGATAGTGATGGAATAGAAAAATATGAAGATATGGTAGGATCTTTGAATGGGAGAGGTTCATACACTTATGCTCCAAAGGATCTTGATCTAGATTTGAAGAGTAGAACCACCCCTCCTACTCGTCCGTCAATTGAACAACCGCCATTATTGGAGTTGAAGGCCTTTCCAACCCCCTTGCACTATGCTTTTTTAGGGGCCAATAACACATTGCTAGTGATCATTGCTACGTATTTGATGAAGAATAAGGTAGAAGCATTGTTGTTTGTATTGTAAAAGTTCAAATGAGCTATAGGATGGATAATTATAGATATTTTGGGTATTCCAACTAGAATCTGCACTCACAAAATCCAACTTGAACTGGACTACATCTTGAGTATTGAGAACCACCGATGACTAAATCCTCCTATGCAGGAGGTAGTAAATAAGGAGATCATTAAGTGGTTAGATTTGGGTGTTGTTTACCCCATTGCTGACAGTAAATGGGTCAGTCCTATTCAATGAATCCCAAAGAAATATGGCATTACAGTAGTGCCAAATGCATAGAATGAGTTCCTGCCATTGAGACCAGTCACAGGTTGGAGAGTGTGCATGGAATATAGAAAGTTGAACATACGGACCCAAAAGGACCACTTCCCAATTCCCTTCGAAGATAAGATATTGGATAGACTTATGGGAAGGGGCTGGTATTGTTTTCTAGATGGATATTCATGGTACAATCAGATTATGATTGCTCTCGAAGATTAGGAGAAGACAACATTTACATGTCCATATAGGACATTTGCATTCAAGAGAATGCAATTGGGGTTGTGCAATGCTCGAACGATATTTCAGAGGTGCGTGAAGTTCATCTTCTTTTACATTGTAGATGACACCATTGAAGTACTTATGGATGGTTTTTTTATAGTTGGTGATTCCTTTGAGTACTTGATTCACTTGTCCAATGCTCCTCATCGATGTGAGGAGTACAACTTGGTCCTTAATTGGGAGATGGGACATTTGATGGTGAAAGAAGGAATTGTGCTTGGGTACAAGATCTTAAAAAGAGGCATAGAGGTTGATAATGCAAAAATTAAAGGGATTGAGAAACTGCCGCCGCTAATTTCAGTTAAGGGTAATAAAAGCTTCTTGGGATATGCAGACTTTTATAGGAGATTCATCAAAGATTTCCTAAAGATTGCTAATCTTTTATGCAATCTTCTTGAGAAAGAGGTGAAGTTTGGTTTTGATGAAGCATGTATAAAAGGTTTTGAGTGCTTAAAGGAGAGGCTGGGGTATACTCCTATCATTGTGTCTCCTGACTGGTCCTTGCCATTTGAGATCATGTGTGATACAAGTGGTGTGGCTTTAGGTGCTGTCGTTGGCCAAACTCGAAAGAAGATTCTGCACCTTTTCTATTATACCAACAAGGCATTAAACCCTACTTAGAATTATATTGTGACTGAACAAGAGCTACTAGCATTATTTTTTGCCTCTGAGAAATTTTGATCTTATCTATTTGGCACTAAGGTTGTTGTACATACTGATCCAAAGCCTTGAGATACTTGATGGCGAAAAAAGATGCAAAGCCTAGATTGATCCATTAGGTTCTCTTACTTCAAGAGATTGAGTTTAACATAAAAGACCGAAAGGGTATAGAGAATTAAGTTACTGATCTTTTTTCTAGAGTTGAGAATGAAGCAATGCAGAAAGTAGGATCTCTTTTTTCCAGATTGAGTAGATTTTAGCAGCATTGCAAGACCTAATTCCCCGATTTACTGACTTTGTAAATTACCTGGTAGGTGATCTAGTCCTAGAAGATCTATCCTCGTAGCAGAGAAAGAGATTATACATAAGGTAAGGAAGTTTTTTGGGATTAACCTTACTTATTTTGAATCTGTGCAGATGATGTTATTCATAGATACATCCATGAAACGGAGATAATGAACATCCTTGAGGCTTGTCATTCTTCACCAGTTGGGGGTCACCATGGCAGAACCGCACAACCCACAAAATATTACAATATGGATACTACTAGCCTATGATGTACAAGGATGCTCAGACTTCGCCTCAGCCTATGACCAACGCCATCATCAAGGCAATATCTCTAGGCGCCATGAACTTTCTATGACCCCTATTTTATAATAGGAGTTATTTAATGTATGGGGGTGTGGAATTTATGAGACCATTGGTGATATTATTTGGTATGAAATACATTCTTGTTATGATGGACTATGTTTCCAAGTGGGTGGAAGTGGTTGCGCTACTTAATAATGAAGGAAGAAGTGTAACTACCTTTTCGAAAAAGTATATCTTTTTAATTTGGCACACTACGTGAAATCATTAGTGATGGTGGATCACATTTCTATAATCTCCTATTTAAGAGTCTTAAGAAGTATAGAGTAAAGCATAAGGTGGCAATGCATTACCATCCACGGATTAGTGGATATGTTGAGGTATCCAACAGAGAGATAAAGTCCATTTTGGCAAAGACTGTGAATGCCAGTAGAACTGATTGGTCAAGAAATCTAGATGATATATATGGGCCTATCAAATAGTTTTAAGACTCCTATTGGTGCTTCTCCATATCAGTTGATGTATGGCAAGGCATGTCACTTGCTTGTTGAACTTGAGCACTAAGCACTGTGGGCATTGAAGAGGTTGAACTTTGAGTGGAACGATGCAACAAAGGAAAAATTTAGTAAGATGAATGAGTTAGACGAGTTTTGACTCCGGACTTATGGTTATTCTACACTTTACAAAGAGAAGGTGAAGATGCATCATGATTGCAAAATCTAGAAAAGAATATTTGAGCAAGGTGACCAGGTATTTCTATATAACTTAAGATTTTGATTGTTTTTAGGTAAGTTAAATTCTTGGTGGTATGGGCCATTTACTATGGTGAGAGTGTTTCCATATAGTGCTTTAGAATTAAAGCATAATGGTAAAGTCCTGTTCAAAGTGAATGGGAAAAGGGTAAAGCACTATATGGGTAACACTCCGGAGATTAATGTGATACTTAAAATGGACCTTGGTGAAGTATGAGTAACCAAGTAAATGTATCGTGCCATGACATTAAAGCAAGCGCTATATGGAAGGCAACCCATGGGGGCTGGTTGGTGAAGTCTAAGTATCTAATTTAGCCACGTCGTGATTTGGCGTTAAATCAAGCACTGCGTAGGAGGAAGCCAATGTTTTGCACTTTGTAAATTTTAGGGTAATATGTGTGTTCAGTGTCCAGGACTAAAGATTGTAGGAGTTAGCTAAAAATGTGTAGAAATCAGATCATACGAGCTCTTTACGGGTCATAGCCAAACATTACAACTCATGCGCAGGAGTCGTAATGGCTGGAACTTAGATCACTTCCACGTAATTAGTTTCTGGAGTCATTACGACTCTTAGAATGAGTTGTATTGATTTGTTATGACTTGTCACTATGATTTGTAATGAATCCAGACAAAGGTAAGGTTCCAAGTCTTTATGGTGGGAGTATGTGACCTGTAAATAGTGGTTACGAGTAATAATCATGACTTTTAACAAAGGTTGACAAATTAGGGGTCGCGGGTCAATTCGTACCTAAATTGTGATTTAAAATAAAAGGGCAACAAAAAGGGTCACCCGAATCATTCAAAATCAAGAACTCCCTTCATTTTGTAAAGACCAACACACTCATAAATGATCCACATTCAGCTCACAATGAATATCAACTAATTTGATTCATCCCAAAATACAAATTTTGGAAAATTTAAGGCTTAAACCTATTTGAAGTCAAGAAGTCCAAGTTTTAAGCAAAATAAGTATGTAACTCGAGTTTTGTGCTTTGATGTTATATTTAGAAAGATTGTTCCTCAATCATGCAAAAATTCTTGTATTTCTTGATGATAATTGCATGCGAACCCTAATCGTAAATATTATTGCTAAGTGGGAAAAAAAAGAAATTGAAAATTTTATTTAGGAACTGCTTAGGGATGAATGTATGATATGTTAGAATGATATTAAATAATATTGTGCGAGGGGATTGAATATCAGAACCAATTCAGGATAAACCCCTATGTTATAGTGGATACTAGACCTCTAATGACTTGTAAAGATACTTAATGAGTCATTACAAGGTTCGTAACCACTAATAACATGGAGGATTAGAAGAATATTGGTTCTTTTATCATTACGACTCAACTATGCAAGTCATAATCAATCCCAACAACTCCTATTCTGAAGTCGTAATGACTGGGGGTGCTTATGCATAGTAGAACATGTTTTTGGTCACCTTAAGAGTGTTGGTGATGACTTGTAAATAGAATTTATGACTCATTAATAGGACTCATAAACTAACAAGTAAACATTGACTAATGTTCTATTTACATGAGTCATACCCAGTGGTTACTACTCATACTCCTAGTCATTATGAGCCCAAAATATGTTCACTGATACTAAATTTTCTTGTTTTTATTTCCTTTTCATAGAATTCACTAATTGGTCTTATGCAAATAGGTAGGTTTAAATGGCTCCAAAATGTGATTCCGAATAAAAGCAAACATCAAAGAAGAAGACTAATAAAAAACCTGCTCCTGAGTCTGATTACCAATTGAGAAATAAGGAAACCGATGAGTCAAGCGGTGACCTCAAAGAATACCCAATAAAGGAGAAGGTTAAGACTAAAGAGTATCTACCTCGAGCAATAAAACAAATATGATGGAGGCCTCAGTTCCCAAAAATGCACCAAGAATGAAACATCCTATCACTTTCCCACCACACTCATCATCATCTTCTAATGACAATAATAATGATGTTGATGAAAAAGTAAAAAAATAATGTTAGAGATGGTGAAAAAATCGAGCTTTCATGAAGGAGAGACTGGGAGAGAGGGGGAGGAGCATGTTACCCCCATTGATGTCCATCCACCACCATCACCACCACCTCAAGTTCAATTATTTATCGAACCTACTCTAGTGGGTAAGGGTACCCTGGAGTGCAGGATACCAATAGTAAGGGTATAGAAGAGAATACAATCCTGGAAGAAATAAGAAAAGGATATACATGGAGAGAAGATTAACTGCTGTAGGCATATCTAAAATGCCAGAGTTTGAGACCAGGTTCCAAAAATATCTATTTTAATGGATGACCATAGCTCTGGGAAAATTTAGTCCCACACTAGTCTGGGAGTTCTATGTAGCCTACTAGGGAGAGCTAAATAGGCAATAACCACAGGAAAACTTATGAAAAGATGGTGATCCAATCTCTTCCTTGACTACCTGTGGAGTTTGGGTGAACATCACCCACAAAATATCTCAAGATTCTTGTAGGGACCTGATTTCTAATGCCCGACAAACGTGATTGAAATTAAGTATTGCATGGAGAAAATACACAACATAACAAGGAAACAACTGGGTAAGGCAGATAAGATGATACATTTGTAGTGGATAGCAAGTCTAATTATTATAAACAAAGAGGAATTGAGTTGGGTGGTTAGTGGTTTGGGTGTGAACTCTCAGCAGATTTCAAAGAACACGTTAAACTTCGAGGCAAAGGCGTGGTGTTTTCGGGATTGACATAGACTAATGTCCCAAAACTGGGGACAATGTCCTTAGTACAGTCCATGCAGTATTGATTGCTAGATTTATGATGGGGTGTGAGTTCGACGTTGCATAATTCATCACCACAGAGATATAAGATCGAACTCTGGGTACTAATGTGATTTTGTCATTCTCATACTTGTTGATTCAGATATGCTTTAAAGCAGACATGCAGGTACTTCTAGATGTAGATCAATTTATTGGACCAAATAACACCGCAGACTTTTGTGTAATTTGAGACACCACAAATTATATGACTAGGCAGGAAAAATAAGGCGCAGGGATGCTAGCTGAGACTCTGCGGAATAGAGACACCCAGTGTACCACTACTGTCGAATTTACTGAGGTAGATGACACTTGGGTTGAGGGTGGGCTATTTGAGAAAAAACAATATGATATAGTGGGTACATCTAATAATTTGACCCCTTCATAGATTGTGGCACCACATCCAATAATTACACAGGCTATGTGGAATGTGGTTATGAAAAGATTGAGCACCCTATAGAAAAAGGTGTGGTTCATAAAAATGGGAGAAAAACCATGAGTTCAAAACAGACTTGATGATGAAAACACAAAGGTATAGAGGAGGTTGGATTATTTTGAGATGGGGCTTACTTTCCATCTTGGAGGTGTTCAAGCATCTGTTTTAGAAAGTGTTAAGGATGAACTGGTCGAATTGCAAAAGTTGGTGAATGAGTTACACTAGAGGCCAATTTTTGCCATGTCAGTTATAACGGGTATCTAGTTAGAAGAAGAGGTTAAAAATATTTAGGGTATTGAAATCAAAGAAGAAGGCAGATAGAGAAAGAATGATAATAAAATAAAAATACAAAGCACTAAAGAAGAAAATGTTAAAGAAACAAAAAGAACAATTGTGCAGAGTAAGAAGGACCAGAAGGTAAAGGTCCAAGAGATGGATGTCGGTGCTGATAGTTCAAAATCGGTTATGAATGTTGACAGGGGCAGTGAGACAACATCGATACCTGATATGCCATTGAGTGCACCATTCACAACCAGTGCCATAATTGCAAAGACAATCCTGACAGTTGATGGGACTACTATCGAGGAGAGTTGGTCTGATCTGAGGGTTCCCTTGATGATCCAGTTTAAGTAGGTGCCTGGGTGCCTAGGTATGTCCTCAATCCTTGTTTATATTTCTAGATATACTAGGGACAATCCATAGGTTTAAGTCAGGGGTAGGGGTGTACCACAGTTGCCACGGGTTATACTTTCCGTGTTTCAAAACCCATAGGCCATAGTATGAATGATAAACTAGTATATGTATGTGTATTTAATTATGTGATGCTTAAGTGAGAAAAATGAGGGGCATAGGAAGTCGATAACTTTGTGCTAAATGGTTCTGGTTAAAATTATTTTGAAAAAGTTATAACCCTCTTGAAATTTTTGATTGTGACAAACTGTGTGATCTGTATGTATGTGCGACTGCTGCGAATACCTTAATGAAATTAGAATTAGGAATGAAATAACTATGGCATGTAGGTGCATGAACTGTATATGTAGTGACTGACTATGTGACATTGTACAAAGTAGTGTTAGGTATTACTTAAGTTCCAATGTGTAGGGAGTCTAGAACTTTCCCAACTACTTTTTCCTTAAACGTAGGATGGTTGGGGTATGGGATGATCATAGGCCATTTTTTTGATTAGTCCACTTGAGTCTAAAATGCCAAACCTAATAACATAGGAATCCCTTGATCCCAATTTTTAGCCTAGTTCATCGACATTTATTGTTTACACTGATTTTACCTTCCCTCTTGACTACAATGAACCTATTTTGGCCCTAGTCCTCCTTGGACACTGTGCACCTCAACTCAGGCAAATCACCTAAGTTGAGGGTAGCTATTATAGGGGTGCTTTGTGAAAAGTGAGTACGAAGAAAGAGATGTAGAAATAAAAATAATTGAGGTTGAAATGTCAGGTTACATATATGTCCGTGTAGTGTATGTTGCTTAGGGTTAGTTGTTCGTCGATAATGTAATGCCATTATTAGATTACTAAGGGTTACACTTACACATAGTATCATTTGAAATAATGAAATAGGTGGGGTAAAAAAAATATTCCTGAACTGACTAATAAATCAACTGCCAAATGTGTCACAGACTCTTCAAAGTTAAGCATCATGTTTTTGTAGGTTTGATCGCTTCTTTGCGTGAGTACATGCAAACATTCTAAGTTGAGGGTGTTGATGTGTCATAGAAACATGGCATATTTGATGCTTAAAACAAGGAATTTATGCTTGGACTTAGGTTCTTTTATTGGATATGATTTGGTTTTGTGTGTTATTGTAGGTGAAATAGGTTAACATTGGTGTTGTATTGAAGAGATTAAAGAAAAGTATGAAAAAACTAATGAACTGGTCAGTTTACAAGTCGTCAAGACACTATACGACTTATAGCCATACTCGTCATGATACCAGAGTCAAGAGTGAAGCTGAGAAACCAAGTAAAGAGTGACCAAGATTAGTGATTATAACTCATAATAAGTAACAGTGAGTTGTTGAGAAAAATTGTAATGTGAGCAGAAGCAAAGACAAAGTTAGAGGTATAGTTATAGAAGACCAAGAGTCGTAAGATCTGACTACGACTCGCAGTGGGAAATTGTAAAGAAACCAGTGTTGAAATCCTGGAAGTTTAAGGAACAAGTGATAACGAGTGAAGGCCACTAGTCATAAGGACTCACTACGACTCGTGGTGATAAATCATAATAACAACAAAACCTTGGAGCCTGAAAGATGAGAATTCACTAGAAAGCCTATGACTAACAACACACGACTCGTAAGGTGACCTTACGAGTCGTAATGATGGCCGACTTACTTTTCCTATTCCATTTTTATTAGGATTTTTTAATTATTTTTCGATACTATAAAAACCTTAAGGTTATTCCCTTATTAGGTTACTCACTTTAAACATACTTTTACATGCTTTTTTATACTTTGATTATTTTTTGATTGGTGACTTAATATTCAATTGGAGATCTTGGATTTTTTCCCTTTCATTATTGTGCAATTAATTACATGTCTTCTTTATTGATTACTATGGGATATTGCATAAGCATGAGCGGCTAATTTCCTTGACTAGGGTTGTGTGAACCCTGGCAAATTAGCTATGTAGGGGAATAGGGAGATTTATCTATTCTATTGAAATTGTATGTATTGCAATCTTTTATGTATTAATTGGACCCAAGGTACTGCAAAAGTTCAAGAATTTCTTGTATTCGAGAACATCCTCACAAGGGAGTTTGTGATTGGGAAAAAGAGTTTACAAAAATGATTCGAGGCTATTAATTCGCATCTTATCAACACAAAACACAAACAATGAGAGTTGTATTGAGGTTATAGACAATGGTCACCAAGGCTACACTATGAGACTTAAAAGGTCAAGGGTAAAATCCATCTACACATTCATAAGATGGTTGATAGTATAGAGCTTGCCACTTTTAACGCATAGAAATAGGATTGATGCGTCAAACACAAGAATCTTACGTAGTTGTGAAGCCAGGACAATCCTAGTGTTTGTCTTCTATTATTTACAAACTCTAGCATTCAAGTTTTGTTTCTTACTATTGACTTCAAAATCCCCCCATTTACTTTTCTGCATTGCTCGTGGGTTTCATCAAATTTGACATACTGTTCAACATTTTTCTTGTGGGTTCGACCCCAATCTGAGTTGGGTTACTATATTTAGCATCGACCATAACATACTTCTTTAGAGGTTTATTTTGGGTGACATTACTAACCCAAGTATTTTATTTCGTAAATCCAACACCTAAAATCCATCCAAAATCTAACACAATATCATAAGAATATTATGAAATAGCTCAATCTAACAAGAGATAAACCTAGCCTACCTCGACGCCAAAGAATGCTTAACAAACCGCTAAAGCACTACATTTTCATTTTGAGAAGCCTCCTAAAGATAACAAGCTATCATAAACATATTCTACTCATAAATACAAGACTAACGATAACCATATTGCACAATTATGCTTTGGGTCCAAAAACACACAAAACCTCCATGTAGGTCCCACTTCTAGAAATATCAATTTCAAAATCAACCCAATATTCTTATGTGTTCAGGGAATCATTACCCTAAAAAATGGGTAAAAACCAAGCTAAATTAGGGCAAATATTAAGCCATAATGTGGAGCAAGAAATCAGGAAATTTTAAAATGAAAAGCGTGAATTCTTACCTAAAATTGGAAGATAATCGCAAGAATAAATATTATTCAAGCTTCCCAATTACCAACAACCTTCAATTTTAAGCTCTCACACTATTTAGGGTTTTTTTTCTCTTAAGAAAGTGATGAAGAATGACCAAAATTATGGAAAAGGGGTCCGTTTATACCCATTCTAGGTACTTGGGAGTCCCTATCGCAACCCCAAGGTCGTCGATCGCGACATATCACTTTTACCACCTGAGTCGCGATTGCAACACCCCTTTGAGATCATAGTATCTCCTTTGCTCGAGCGAGTTGCGATCGCGACCAATATTTTCTCTATTGTGAAGCACTAGAAACAAGGTGCACCAGATTTTCCATGTCTAGAATGGACTTCAACTGGGGGCTCTGAATTCATTCGTAATCCCATATACGTAAAATATCTATGTAACCATCCCAAATTCAATGTTCTGGACATGATGTCAAACTCAAATTTTCTATCCATGGTCATTTTAGTGAAATATGGGTCCCACACCTGAATTTCATTTTCTTAACTTTTTGACCAATAGGTCAAAATGAGCTTGGGTGCCTCGGGACCTAAACAAAAGGTCTACCCAACCTAAAAGAGACATTTTGGAGCTACTGGCATAGTCAAAATTTGTACATTAGATCGTTGTTGTAAAGTTTTTGCTTGGTGGCTATTTGGTACCAATAAAGACTTTAACATAGGGAGATGGCTCTAAAACTAAATAAACTATCTAATAACCAAACTGTCCATCCCAACCAGTCATAAATGACTTGGAGAAGCTATAGGAAGTCTTTAATAGAAAAATATCTAGAAATATATAAAATAATCTAAAGATTCCATACACCGTGTCTAGGAGAACCCTCCTAATTCTGTTGAGTATCAAGGGCATAGAACCTATTCTGACATTGTCTGCCAATTACACTAGATAAGGTACCCTGCTGAGTTGGGCGACTTGCTGGAGCTACTGAAGAGTTAGATTGACTTTGTTGACAAGCACCCGCACCTCTCTGTGAAGCCAGTGGATGTTTCCTTAATATGTGGCCTAGCTCACCACACCAAAAACAAGAATCACTACCCACCGTACACTCACCACACCAAAAACAAGAATCACTACCCACCGTACACTCACCCATGTGGTTTCTACCAAATTTGTTTCAAACTAGGTTAGTACGAACACAAATCACACTACCTTGGGACTTAGATCCTAGCACTCTATCTCGATTATCCTTCCTGAAATTTGGCACTGGGGCACTAGAATAAAATGGTGATCGAGCTGAAGATTTCTGATAGAACTGAGAATGATTACCACTATCTAACCTCTACTGAGAGAAATTAAAGCTATAAGTTTTAGCCTTCTTACTTTCTCTTTCTTTCTCCTTGATTTTATACTCTTTAATCTGTTGAGCATGAACCATTAATCTAGAGATGTCTATATCTTTAACCTACACAGCAATTCTACACTCTTTGAACACATCCTCAGAACTGCCTAACATAAATTCACTCATTCTCTCCCTAAAGTCAGCAACCATAGCCGGCGTATATTTTACCAATTGAGTATACTTAAGAGAATACTCCTTCTCAATCATGTTTTCCTACTTAAGATTTATGAATTCTTGCACCTTGGCTTCCATTAACTCAAGTGGGAAGAACCTTCCCCGACAGACAGAAATAAACTCATCCCACTCTACCAATCCTATATATATGCCTCTATCATCATTCCATTATTTGAACCTGGTGTGAGTCACCCCTTGCAACTGATAAGTAGCTAAATTAGCACTTTTAAATGGGGTTACACCCATGATTTTAGTAACTTTCTGAATATTATCCAAGAAACCATATGGATCCTCTTTGGATTAAGATCCAATGAATACCAAAGGATTTATCCGAGTAAAGTCTCAGACTCTAGCTACTACTATATTCATTGTTGGGCTAGCTAGTGGAACAACCTTCTGGTTGTTTTGCGTTGTCATAGACCGGGTTAATGCAGTGAAAGTAGCCCTAAACTCAGCATGAGATACTTGTTTATTCAGAGGATTTGCTAGAACTGGTGGTGGTGCTTGTTGATTCCCATTCTCTACTAGTTATATTGGGAGGTATATTCTGTAATTATATAAAAAAGTTGTTAGAAAAAGGTTTTAATAGAGTTCACACTCTATCGCACGATATGAATATGAAAGAGGTGAAATTTTTCTTAAGATGTTTCATAGCCTCTCACTCATAAGTGAGGTGCGCTTCATATCCATGAACAAGACTACTTTATCTGGCTTTTAGAAATCCTGAGACACTTTAAACCTGTTGCTTTGATACAAAGTTTGTAACGAACAGGGACTAGCCCCTGATCCCAACACAGTGCTCAATGTTTCAAGTGGTCCAAAGCTAATCCATGGCCTTGAAAAACCATTAGGAATACTAAAGCTAGTAATAAGATACTAAATAGAAACTAAACTGAAATGTTGGGATCATAATAAATGCAAAATCAATCTAGATTTCAAAATGGAGTCAATTTGACATAATCAATATGCCGAAACTATTATTATCTTTGAAAAACTCTAAATGATATGAGTTTTTGGGACAAGAGCCCCACTAACTCCAACAGTCTGAAACAAGAATAATATTATAAATAAATTTTCATAAATGACCCTCGAATGATGAGGACGCACTAAACAGTGATGCTGATATAGTGAATAAATATAATAACCATGATCTAGATGCTTATAACGCCCAAGCTACACCTTCAATCTAAAGATTATGCGATCGCTGAAAAATATAGTAACCCAGCAAAGGTTGGGATCAAATCCCAAGAGAATACATGGAATTGAGGCTTTCACCTATTGTAATTAACGGGTAAAATTGGAAAAGTAAATTGGGGGTTTGTAGTATCAATATCA
Source organism: Capsicum annuum (assembly GCF_002878395.1). Lineage (NCBI taxonomy): Eukaryota > Viridiplantae > Streptophyta > Magnoliopsida > Solanales > Solanaceae > Capsicum > Capsicum annuum. The sequence goes on from NC_061120.1 coordinate 125,393,191, forward strand.
AACAAGTAACGCAGGTTAACTTTGGTTGTAATCAGTCAGAAGTGAACACTAGGATTGTGTTTCCCCTAGATTCTCAACTCTGTGGGCTTATCATGCTTTATTAAACCAACCCAATACCTTGCAAGAAGAATTTGATAGGTTATGTACCACTAGTCATCGTTTGGACTAGCTAACAGATTTCACCCTTTACCCTTTGAGTCTCAGGATGTCACCTTACTAACCCATGTCCTAGATTCCAATTAACTATTACCTTTTGAGCCTCTAGTTATAAGATGACTGCTAACCGTCTTACTTAGATAATAATTTATAGCGTGGATCGACAATTAAACTTTAAATTACTGTTGTAATTATCTTTTCCTAGGTACTACTCCTCTTTTGGAGTAAGTATCAATAATCTATGCGGGATCCTAGCATTTGCAATCTCTAAGATAACTACTAAAGTGAAGATAATAAAATGCATACATGGATATCGTTTAGAACAACCTAGACCTTCTCCTACTTCGTCAATCTGTTGGGGTTTTCACAACCTTAGATAAGGCTTTTTAGATTCTCATGCTTGTGAAAGAATCAACAATATTCATAATTGAAAGGATACAATGTAATTACAATAATCACAACTGAAGACCCAAAACTTTTACTGAATTAATCAGCCAAAATCAATAAAAGAGAATTCCAAGACCAAAAATTGAATCTCAGAATCAAAATATGTTTGTAAGTATCAAAAGTGCATAACTTCTACTAAAATACACATAAGGGGTATTTATAGTACATGTGAAAACCCTAAAATCAAAGCTCGGATGACAAAGGAAAAAAAATGGTTGGTGTCTACTTATCTGTGTCTACATACAACTTGGCCTTAGGCGCATGTGCAACATGCGACCTAACTCTGGGCACATGTAGACATGGGTAAGAGCCATAAAATTTTCCTGAACCGTCTACTCTCTGGACTTTGGACTTTTGGTACTTACCTTACCCATATGCGGTCTGCATATTGACATTGGTAAGTGCCCGAATTTTTTTAAAGCTTTTTCACCCTCTGGATCTTCAATTCTTGTATCTAGTATCATGCAGACCACATGTGCTACATTTGTAATGTAGACATAGGTAAGTGCCAGGCCTTTCAACTTTTGTGACCAAGCTTCCAAACTTCAGATTTCAGCACATGCTTTGTTCATGTACATCTAGAAAGTGTCATGAACACCCAAAAATGATCAAGTAAGTAGCCAAAAACTCCATTTTTCATCTTTTCTTGAACTTTGAATCCAAAACCTAGTTTTCCGCAAAGCATACCCAAAACACATCATATCTAGCAAAACAACCTAAGAAACTTGCATATTTTTATAGTTTTAGCCGTCTAAAGTGCTATATTTCTATAACACATCAACACCCCTCAACTTAGAACGTTTGGATGTCCTCAGGAAAAATAACACAATAAATGTTCTCTAACAACAAAGAAGTACCACTCACTCATTTGAAATAATGCATGTAAATATAGGGATAGTCAAGAGACACTCACACTCAGTTTAGAAGTTCCAATCAATGTGTATCAAATACCATAGGCTTGCCCTATTTTCTTTATATTAGTATTCAGACAATCAAGTTAGGATCACTATTGGGTTTTTCTTGGCTTATAACATAGGCTTGGGGGCTGATTGGTACATATTGACATATCAAGTTATTAAGACTCCTTGGCATTACACTAACTTTTGAGTCCACTCATTAACCATCTTTTGTTTTTTTATTCCATCCTTATTTCTCCCATTTCAATTTTTATTACACATTTAGATTGGGTGTGGTTCTTTTTTCTTTCTTTTTCACCTTTTCACTATTTTTCTTTTTTGTTTTCTTTTTTATTTTACTACCACACCTATCCCTGCTAACTTTTTCTCTTATTTTACCCTTCTACATACCCACTTTACCTCACACACCCCTATGATAAACACCCTCAAATTAGGTGATTTGCTTGAGTTGAGGTGCATAATGTCCAAGGAGGAATGTGCCAAAATAGGTTATTACGACACAAATGGGAAGGTGAAAGGTGAAAATAAGAAATAATGCTATAAGGCTCAAAACGGGGATCAAGGGATACTAATTCACAGTGGGAAGGTCATATAGGCTAAAAGTGGACTAAAATAAAAAATGGCCTATAATCCTTTCCTAACCGACTATCCTAACACCTAGGTAAGACTAATCGGGCAAGTTCTAAATCTAACACACAAAGGGAACAAAGTAGCATCTCACACATACATGGCACAAAGTCAATATTATAAGCTACTACTCACTTGGTTCATGCAATTGTTAGAAAGTGATTATCACGTCCCTAATCCTGATGCCATAACAAGATCCACAATGTTCTCACATATATACATTCACACAGTTCTAAAATATTGGAGGGGTATTATTCTTCCAAAAAATCAATCAAAAAAAATATGACAACTACCCTAAATACTTAAAAGTTACCTAATTACAAAAAAACACAACACAATACAAAACAGAATACAACATAACTTAACCTTGACATGTCGGTTCTATACCAAAACCACAACCGACTGAAAAAGATACACGATAACAAAAACTCGTGGTGACTATGTTATGACCCACTTCCAATTAAAAACTATGCACTTTTTTTGATACGCTAAAATAATATAAAACAAAGGTAATGAGGACATACTAGGGACACACTAAGTGTTCATGTCATAAACCTCCCCAGATGAGGGTATATCCACTAGCGAAGGCGGTGGTGGTGTTGGTGTACCACTAGAAGATGCAACCGCTGCTATCTCTGTATGCCTCTTTATCTCAACAATTGTAGAATTAGTCAAATAATATATGGATTTTTTAAAGTATTGGTTATATGCCATGTTTGAATCCTGCAGATCCCTTAAGTGTTCTCTTTTGGCCCCAACTACTAGGACCTCCTCCTCCTCCTCTACAAATAGATCAAAATGCCTGGGTTGTGCAAAGGTGATATCTGAACCTCTGGGGGTATAACAAGTGAAGTACCATTGTATGACTCTATGTGAGAGGGTGTACCTCTACTCATAAAGTGTCCACCTCTTCCCTAATCTGACCTAGGGATGTCATCTTGATATCTATAAGCCTAGATGCAACAATTCTCTCAAAATCATCGATATATGCCTATAAATCAGCTCATAACTTTGACATAGAAGTTCTGTGTATGGAATCCCTTCTGGCCTTTGTCGTCTCTAGTCTTGTCCAGACCCATGACCAAATATGCCCATCTAGAGTAGCCACCTCAAGTCTCAACAACATATAACTGCTCATCAGTGACTCTCTAACTTTCCACTAGGCTCTATAGGAACTCATGAGATACTAATGTCATACCTGTAGTAGCAACTGTAGTGGATGGGTCAGGGGGTAATAAAGAAGCACTCACCGGATCTGAACTAGAAGTCGAGGACAATGATGAAGTGGTTGGTGACCCCTTACCCTGAGTACTCAAATCTAGGGCCTCTCTCTACTCGCCTTTCTTAAAATCTACACTAAATCCCACATAATCTCCATGAACATCACTTGGATCCATGGAAACTTTAGGTCGCTCATACTAGACTTAAGGTACTATGAAAGATTGACTAGGTCTCATAGGAAATGCCGGGCATGTAAGATCCTTCATAGTCTTTGTCTATGCAGTGGCTATAATAATTAATCTCTTAAAGACTCCATGTAGCTCTGGTACACCTACATCATCATACAATCTTGGAATAAATCACAAGAATGGCAAATTTGTTGCCTTTTTAAAAGATATATCATGGATTTAGTACTGAAGGATGGCTGCAAAGTCAATATCATAGCTAACTATTATTCTAGAAAACTTGGCGTCTCCCTCCCTAGTTAATACATTATCTGAAGCAGTCGGTAACAATAGATATTTGATGATCAACAACCAGAACTTGGTAGTAAATATCAGTGAAGCCTCCTTTATCACACCATGTCCTTAAATCCATGGGGTCTTATCACATAAGGGTAAAATATAGCTAGCTATATATCTAGACATCTCAGCTCTCTCACGTCTATGCTCTGCCTCCCTCATGATATACCTGAATCGTGCAACTCTCAAAATATAGTTACACCCTATTGTAGATGTGGGAATGAAATAGTTTGGGCCAAAAATAACTCAACGGATAGTCTCTGCTGAAAGATCAACCCTATCCACTCTCATAAGGGTTTACTCAAGCTATGGCTGCTCTATATGTCTCATCAGGCCTAGAAATCTATGCGTTGGAAGAAATATTATGGCATGATATGATTCATATAACTCTCATACCAAAGTTGGGCCATAAGAACAGAGTGGTCTAGTCATCTACTCTAACTGATATAACGATTAAAGAATGCCCGCACTATGGTAATCTACTCAGCCTAGATAGATCAATATCGTGCTCCTAAAAAATAAGCCTCTTAGTCCTGTCGGTCTCTAAGATACGAATGTCTATATCATATATATTCTGCATTCTCTCTACACACCACCTCAGGTTATCCTCATTAAGAGGTATCTCTGAGGCATATGTAGAGGCGGTGAAACTCTGTCCCTGCTGTGCTAGTGCCTCCTCATCTAGAACTGGCACCACATGGGAAGATTGCTTAGTACCCTCCATAGCCTTGGGTACACTTGACGCTTGTGCATAACCTATGGTACCCTCTTCAGACTAGGATAACACTGATGACTCCTCGTGCTCTACGACCTCGAATAAATACTGGGACCCCTTCTCATACTAAGGGTCCTAAGCTATACCCTGTGAAGCTATATTATAATCTACATCATCCTCATTATCATCATCACTCGGTAGAGGAGAATGTGGAGGTGATCTCTATGCTGACTTTATCCTCGACCAAGCTAGAGCTGCCTTGGCAGCCTAAACAACCTGTATAACCTCTGTCTGAGACCTAGGCTTGGTAAAGGCTGGGATTTTACCCCATCATGAGTGCTTAGGAAATCGATGTCCCGAAGGGACCAAAATAATACTCTCAGCCACCTAACACACTTAGCCTCTAGTCACTCTGTGTGTAGCCCCGACCGCAGCTTCTCTAATGCATGCAATAGGGTACTTCTACACCTAGCCACTAGGATCGAGGGACTCATCCATCTCCTAAATTTATCAACCTTCTTCTTAACATTTTTTGGTTCCATATGGACCTAAAAAAGTAGTCGTTATTTGCCACAAAAAATAAGAGATTGCAAAAGTTGAAGAAAAACTCAAAGTTTTAAAAGTTTGATTTTTTTTCTCAATTTTCACAACCTTATACCTTATTTAAAGTCCCAACAAGTCCAATGTGAACACATATATCAAGAATTATGATTTTCAATGCAAACTAACATGCTCAACCTTTGGTGTTACTCTTCTTGTTCAAGTTTAACTTTTGTTTGGACCTAACCTTGAAATTTAATTCAAAACAAACCCCTATATCAAGATTTTAGGCTACTTCAAGGCTCCTACATACAAGCATGATAGTTTCTATATATTTTTAATGAAACTACACATATCAACTTGTTTATTCAATAAATTAAATCATGATATAACTATTAGGAGCTGAGAAAGTTACCTTTTCTTTGAGAATCCAGAAGTGAACAATGAAGAAATAGAGCCAAACCCAATTTTGGACTTGGTTTTAGTCTGTTAGGAGAAGTTGGTACCTCAATTAAGTTTCAATTTAGCCTTTTTCTAAGTATGAGATTAGTTTAGGCTTTGAGAGGGAAGTTTGAATTTAAAGAGAAAAGTGAGATTTTGAGGATTAGAATGGGTTAGAGTGAGAAAAATATGTTTAAATAGTGCAGGGGCCGAATTAGATGTTAAATAAGCATCGGTGGGCCCAAATTTTTAATTAAAATTTGAGTCCACAAACAGACAACTTGTGGCTGCATGTGGGCCTTATTTTTTGGCCCAACTTCCTGCCTCTCGGACTTTGCATTTTAATGTTTTTCTAGCTACTTATGGTCCTGTAACTAGAATTTATGGTTCCACAAGTAAGATTATATGTTAAAGTCTTGATCTTACCATTATTATCCTCCGAATTTTAGTTTTTTCTTTAATTATCCCTCAATATTACCTGGCCCAAGTGAGACTTATGACCTTTATAGATAGGTAACAAAGTCCCCTTACCTAGAAAGTTATGGATTTAGTAATCTAACCATATTTTAGGAAAGTCCATAAGCTATAAACCTACAAAATATAAACAAAAACAAACACTATAAATAGTGGGTTGCCTCTAAGTCAGTTCTTGGTTTTACATCACGACACGACGTGGCTGTGCCGGTTACTCAAATTTCACCAATAAGCTCATGGGTTGCCTCCCATTAAGCACTTGAATTAGCATTGTGGTACGATGTGGGTACCTTGAATACTCAAAATTCATCAAGATACCCATATGAAAACCTTCCTAGATCATTAATACAGTCTATCACCAACACCACACTCATGTTGATTGGCTGCTTTATTTTTTTAGGCTGTTGAATGTGGCATCCTCACCTTTGACTCTAAACTTCATCTCTCCCTTCTCCATGTCAACCATCATTTTGCCTATGGCCTCAAATAGTATCTCCAATATGATATTAATCTCAGTTTCAACCTCATAGTCCAGAATGACAAAGTCGTCGGGAAAGATGAAGTTATCAACTCTTACAATCCCATTAAAAGAAATACCCATAGGTTTCTTCATAGTTCGATCAGCCATCAAGAGTTGCACTACAGTCGATTCAGGAGGGCTCAAGCCTAATTTATTAAATATAGCCAGTGACATCAAATTTCTGCTAGCTCCTAAGTCACATAAAGATTTGGTAAATCGGGATGATGCAATAGTGCATGGTACAGTGAAGGCTCTGAGATCATCCTTTTCTCAGCAATTGACCTAGTCAAGTCTGCACTATAATGTTACAACACATCAACATCCTCAATCGTAGCCTCTTTCTTCTTTGTAATCAATTATTACATGAACCTAACATCTCTTGACATCTGCTCTAACACCTCAAATAGAGGGATGCTCAAGCTCAATTCATGTAATATCTAAATGAATCACTTGAACTTACCTTCCTCTCTCTTTTGCTTTAAGCTCTGAGAAAAGGGTTGGGGTGGTCTTGGAATTTATCTTATTTCCCGATCAACGACTAAACCCTTACCTATATCCTTACTAGCTTTACTATTACTACCCATTTCCTTTTTTTCTTTACAGTAGGTATCTCATCAATAGAAGCTTCATCATGCCCTGTCGCTTCCGCAATAGGTAATAAGGGGTCCAAAGTAGTCATACCACTCCTTGTGGTAATGGCAAGAACATGATCATCATTTTTTAGATTTTGCACAGTGTTGCTCAAAAAGGTACCTGGCTGTCTCTAATTCAGTGTTGCTAACATCTTCCCAAACTGTTGTTCCAACTGCTTGATAGCAGTGGTGTGGGATTCAAACTTTTGGGTCAACCCTGAAATGTCAGCCTTAATCTCCTAATTTTCTTGACACTTTACCAATTTAGTTAGTATCTCTTCCATTCTTTATTCGATATCTCATCTTCTAGGCGGGATATACCTATCTCCCTCCTCTTTGTAGTCCTCCTTATTTCTACAAGCTTTATATTCTCCCTATTACGGTCTCTATATCTGTCATAGTAGTTTAGACCTTGGTTTCCTTGACCTTGAGCTAAACCCACCAACTGATGATCCAGATAGTTTGCTTCTTTCTCTAGTTCTAACTCATAGGCTTTGGAAGCTGAACCATGTGCTTCTACTGTGTTGACTTTCTATAAACTTGATACTCCAAACTACTTTGCTAGTAACTCAAGATCAATTTTTAGTAGAGCAATATCTTGCGGTACTAAATCATCAATTACTCTTTGTTGTAGGAGGTACCAATGGAATACGTGCCAGATCCCCTCTCAGCCTCCCGAGTTTCCCACCCTCAGTTAGTGAGCAAGATTTGATCTAGTATATATGAATCTACTTCCCAACGTAGACTCATAAAGGCACCTTTAGAGATGGTGTCTTCCATAGATCTAGAACTGATGGTCAAGGCTCTGTAGAATATCTCTAATAAGATCGTCCCTGAAATTTGATTGTTGGGCACCATACTCAGCTTCTTGTTGGACCTAAACCAAGCTTCGTTCATGGATTTTGATTGGAGCTGCCTAAAGTTATAAATCTCACCCTTATTCTACAACATCCTTGATAGAGGAGAGAAGCAGTTCAAAAATTGCCCAAACAACTTATTCTATATAGTGATAGATCCTCTTGCCAATTCCCCTAACCATAAAAATGCTTCTCCTTTAAGGGAGATGCCTCCTAATTTTCCCTTGAATTGAGTATGAACTACAGATCCCAATGAAATTTTCAAGGTGTATATTTGCATCATCTGTAAGAAAACTTGCAAATACACCCTTCAAATTTAGGAGCTGAATCATTATGCTCCTTATGTAAAACTTAAAGCCTTGAGGTAAAATAGGAGGAATAATGGATCTAGGGTCTGTTAGATCAGTGTATCCCAGATCCTCATAATCATCATCATATGGATGCAAATACTGGTATACTGGAATTACTTCAGCACAAGCTCTGTTTTGATTTCCATGAAGTGCTGATCGTCGGTATGCTTACTATCTCGCACAACTAAATATGCCACTCTAGATATCCGCTAAGCATTTTATTCCCTTCTCTAATTAGTATCTTGGGCTAAAAATACCTCGGTTTACTGGTCAACAATGTCCTGTACTCCTTCAGGAGGAGGGGGATGCATATCATCATGAACCTCTTCAGTAATATTATCTCTTTTTGGTTCCGTCATCCTACTAAGCGTTTGTAGGATCCTCTCTAGATTTGGATTCACTGGGATCAAGGGATTGCCTCTACTCTATTTGATAGGTATTCAACGGTGTGTACCCAACTAAGAGCATAAACAAAAAGACTCGAAAACTGCAACAACCTTAATTCACAACTAACATCGTATTTCCTAACAACGATGCCAAATTTTGATTATGCCCAAGATATAACTTCAATTTAAAGCTTATACAGTCTGTGTCAAATATAGTAACCCAATAAAGGTTGAGGTTGAATCCCAAGGTAATATGTGGAATTGCGGCTTTCAGCTGTTGTAATTACCGGGTAGAATTAGAAAACTAAATGGGGGGTTTGTAGTATCAATACCAAACAAGTAGTGAATATTAACTTTGGTTGAAATCAGTCGTCGGTGAACACTAAGATCGTGTTCCTCTTGGCTTCTCAACTCTGTAGGCTTATCTTGCTTTATTTAACCATCCCAATTCCTTGCATGCAGCATTTGATAAGTTATGTACCACCCGGCATCTTTTAGACTAGCTGACGAATTTCACTCTTTACCTTTTAAGTCTCGAGATGTCGCCTTACTAACCCTAATTCTAGATCCCAGTTAACTATTTCCTTTTGAGTCTTTAGTTATCAAATGACATCTAACCATCTTACTTAGATAATACCTAGTAGCATGGATCGATAGTTAAACTTCAAATTGCTATTGTAATAATCTTTTCCTAGTTGCTACTCTTCTTTTTGAGTAAGTAGCAATAATATAGCTGGTATCCTAATATTTGGAACCGTTAAGATATCTATCAAAGTGAAGATAATACAATGCAAGTATGGGTATTGGTTTAGAGCAATGTAGTACTTTCTCTAATTCGTTAATTCGCCAGGGTTTCCACAACCCTAGCTAAGGGTTTTTAGCCTCTTATACTTGTGAAAGAATCAACAACATTCACAATTGAAAGCATATGATGTAATCACAATTATCACAACTGAAAACCTAAAACTTTAACTGAATTAATCAACCAAAATGAATACAAAAGAATTCAAAGACCAAATATCAAATCTCAGAATCAAAATATGTTTGTAAGGATCAAGAGTGCATAACTTCTACTAAAAACACATAAGTGGTATTTATAGTAAATGAGTAAACCTAAAATCAAATCTTGGATGAAATAGGACAAAAAAGGGTTCATGTCCACTTACTTGTGTCTACATGTGGCCTGGCCTTGGGTGTGTGTGCCACATGCGGCATGACCCTGGGCACATGTAGACATGGGTAAGTGCCTAAAAATTTTCCTACAACTTCTACTATCTAGACTTTGAACTTTTGGTACTTACCTTACCCACATGCAGTCCACATGTGCTACCTTTGGTCCACATGTTGACATAGGTAAATGCTGAAAGTTGGTTTTTAGCCTTTTCACCCTCTGGATCTCTAATTCTTGTACTTTGCTTAGTCTTATACAGACCATATATTCTACATGTGGTCATGTAGATATAGGTAAGTGCCAGGCCTTCCAACTCTTATGACCAAGCTTCCAAACTTCAAGTTTCAACACATTCTTTGATCACGTACGTTGAAAAAGTGTCATGAATACCCAAAAATGATCAAGTAAGTAGCCAAAAACTCCATTTTCATCTTTTTTTTTAAAACTTTGTATCCAAAACCTAGTTTCCTACAATTCATAGCCAAACACATTATAGCTAACAAAACAACCTAAGAAACTTGCATATTTTCATAGTTTTAAGCATCGAAAGAGCTATAATTTTATAGCACATCAGATGATAAACATTAGAACTTATATTATATGATAATATAGTGCAAAAAAAGTATGCAATCAATAATTTGAATGTACTGAGTATGTGAGATGGAAAATAACTGAAATAAACTAAACATAATGCATATGACATGATAAACTGATGCAACACGAAGCAAAAACATGTACTATATGATCAATTGAACAAATGAATACAATGTCATGCAAGTATCCAAATTTGAACAATGAACTGTGGACTGTAGGAGCTACCATTAATCGATATACCCTAATTTGAGCTAACCAGGGTCCAACATGTAACCCTAGTTGGATGGGTATTCAGTACCTTGCCAAGGGTACAAACACTGGATGATGTGTATCCACTAAACGTATATATAAAAAGGACTAAGGTATCATGACTGGTCTGATGGGTGGGCCTTTATAACCTAAAGTTGTGCCTTAGTTTTGTGACTTAGTGACTTTTACTAATGGTCTGAACCTAACTGGCGGGTAAGCCTTCATCCCAACGTCTGCCTGATGCTATGTACTACACCCAACTAAATAACACTGATAACTGAAAATGCTTAATAATAGTAATATTTTGAAAATTGAAAATAAAAGTATAATATGAAAGTATTCAATAACATGTAAGCTGGGGGAACTAGCACTCATAAGTATGTGTAGGAAATCCTAAGTCATCGGGTGTTAATAACCCACCATTTCTGTAGAATGCAACTAATCTTGGCAATACTACAATTTGACCATAATATGAAATTTCATAACTCAAGCCCAAATCAAGAATTTATAGATAAAATGAGATTTCATAGTCATGAGATGGAAATATGCTCAAATTTATGGAAAAATATCAATCCATGGTTTAGTTTACATGGAAACCCTAAGCTTGATGATTGAATTAAACTTGAGAGATTGAGTTAAATTTGGGAATCAATGGGTGAAAGGAAACCCATTTATTAAATCCTATATACCTGTGGTTTAAAACCTTGATGAAATCTTGGATTTTGATGTTTGAAATTGAAGAACACTGAATTTTGCCTTGGAAGAAGAAAATCGTTTCTTCCTCTACTTTCTCTCTATGTGTTATTTGAAATTTGAGTTAATAGGGAATTTGGGATGTTTTATCATTATATTACAGCCTTAGTATAGCTTAAACTATGTTTTTTTTGTGTTAAATGTATGGGAAAAAAAACCAAAAATCCCCTATGAAAACATTATAACAGTGCAGATGAATCCTGATTGACGATTTGGCCGACAGACCATTGCTCCCTTTACCAACCATCTCTTAAGCCACAATAAAATGACCAAATTTTAGTCATACTGCTTAATACTAATGGTATGGATTGATGGTCCGTTTTTGGTGCGATGGTCCGACACCGAGCCGTCACACTCTGACAGACAAACACCTTTTGGTAAATCAAGCATGACTTCTTACTATGATATATGATTAAGATAAAACTTGATGTGTTGGAAATATAATTAAAATATCTCTTATTTGGTGACTTCTTAGGTCAAACACACTTCTTAATGTAGAAGTTACCCTTCTTTAAATTTGACTATACCATGATACTTTACAAGAAGTCAATCAGTAAGTGTGGTTTTGACTTGGCTATGAGCTAGGAGTTATTTCTGGTCTTAATACATGTATAAATAACTTCTCATATTATCAAAACCTAAAGTTTTATTTCTACAAGCACTTAAATCTTTGTTCTAATCTAGGCTTGGATTTTTGAGGTGTTACTATATCTCCCCCATGGGGTCTTTCATCCTCAAATGAAAACTAAACTGAAATTTTAGGGAAAGGGATGAAATTATCACATTAAATTTTTCAGATTTGAATATTTATGTGATAACTGAGTTCATAACTAAAATATTCATTGAACCGTACTCATGAATGTGTGTTATATCATGAGAATAGCTTGGTGACATGAGATAGAAATAATTAAGTAGTTAACGAGAAATTATTACCTCAAGCTAACTGAGTTTGAGGAAAAAAGATGGGGGTACTTGGTCATCATATCTGCCTCTATTTCCCAAGTAGCTCTCTCAACCAAGTCATCATAGAACTATGGCTATCAGTTATCAGTTACTTATCTATCAAAAATTAGTACTTCAGTATCAGTCTAAACTTTCAGTTGTCAGTTTTTATAGTTATCAAAACTCAATACTTCATTTTTAGTCTAATTCAGACAGACGTTATATGCATAGTATTGCAAATTCACCATGTTCAGTAGTCACAGTATTGCATGTACTCTCATCCAATTACTTTATGATGTTCGTTCAGTCAGCTATCATCTCATGCATATGAACCTATGTATGTCAGCCTACCTCACTTAGGATACTAATATATTTCATGTACTAATGCATACTCTTTCTTTAAGCTATGATATCTCACATCATAGGTTTGAACACTCAGGGTCCTGACCGTACTTAGAAGCTCAGGATATCAGCAGCATATTCAATAGTGAGTCCTTCTATTTTAAGGATAAACTTTGAACTATATCAATATTTCAGTTGGCTTAATAGTTATTTCAGTCGAAGTTAGTTGGGGGTTTGTCCCTTAAACTCCATAATCAGACAATTAGAGGCCTTCAGACTAGCACAGTAAGGTATTTAGTTTTTCAGATGTCATTGTCAGTTACACTCAACTATTATTTTAGTATTTTGAGAACCTTATGGAATTTTTAGTTATACTTCCGTATATGATTGTAGTATTATTATTCAGTGCTCACAGCAGGTACCAGTCATGGGTTAGCTTGTGATCTTTCAAGATTGTAAGCACCGCGTGACACCCAGGGTGTAGCCTCGGGACATTACAAATTCGGTATCAGAGCCTAAGGTTCTAAAGAGTCCTAGGGAGTCTGAAATACGCGTCAAGTAAAGTCTTATGCAAGGGTGTGTAGCGTGCCATACTTATGGACAAAAGGCTATGAGACATTTTAGGAAAAGTTTCCGTTATTTTAGTATTCATGCTGTGCGAGTGAGCATGAGATCAAGTTAAACTCTCTGTATAATCCAATTTTCCCTTCCATTTACAGAACATGCCTCCCAAAAATACCAACGGAAGAAGAACTGAAACCAGCCAGCACCTTCGCCTGTTCTGGAAGATTAACTGAATGAGCATGTTTCTCATACAGAATTCAGACTAGCTTTCACCACTTTATCCCATTCTGTGTTAGCCAAGAATGAATACCCAACTTCTGTTTAGGCTAACCCAGTGGCTAATACTATTGCAGCTAGAATTTGGGGCTTCACCCGAATGAACCCCCCTTTGTTTTTAGGGTCTAAGTCTGAACCCACAGGATTTCCTTGACATAGTGCAGAAGGTAACTAACATTATGGGGGTAGCCTCTAGTGAGAGTGCTGATTTAGCTACCTATAAGTTGTAGGATGTGGCTCATACATGGTTTAAGCAATGGAAGGAAGATAGGGCCGCAGATGCAGGGCCTGGAGATTGGGAAGTGTTTGCTACTGCCTTTCTAGATTGTTTTTTTCCATTTTAATCAAGAGATTCTAAGGTATTAGAGTTCATTAACTTAAAGTAGAGCAATATGATAGTGAAGGAGTATCTTCTCGAGTTTACTTAGTTAGCCAGATATGCTCCTTATATGGTAGATGATAGCAGATCTAAGATGAGTAAGTTCATGTCTGATGTGTCTGATAGTACGGTCAAGAAGTCTAGGACCGTAATATTGATTAAGGAGATGGACTTGGAAAATTTGATGGTCCATGCTCAATAGATAGAGGAGCAGAAGACTAATGACAAAGAGAGAGAGAATAAGCAGGCGAGAACAGGTAGTTTCAACTTCACTCAGCCTAAGTCAAAGGGTGGTAATCATTCTTAGTTCCACCCAAAATCTTCAATTTTAGCTCCGTCCTCAGCCAGTGCTCTGATCCCTAAATGTAGAAATGGTAATATGGATAGGGTGTCAGGCTCTAAATCTCAGGATATATTTAGCAATTCCCGAATAAATCCTCTTTGTCAGAAGTGTGGCAGAAACCATCAGGGTATATGTAGAGCTGGCAACAATGTATGTTTTGGATGTGGTAAGCTAGGCCATAAGATTAGAGAGTGTCCTCAAGTGGGTTTATAGAGTCAGCATATTCATCCCCCAGGTTAGCCTGGTCGCCCATCTCAGTAGGGTGCCACTTCCAGTGCCACCAGTGGGCAACACCCAAACAAGCTCTATGCACTTCAGTCCTGATAGAATCAAGAAAGTTCTCCTGATGTGGTCACTGGTACGTTACAAGTTTACCATTTACATGTTTATGCGTTGCTAGATCCAGGAGCTCCCTTGTTTTTGTAAACCCTTATATAGATGTTACTTTGGAGTCAGTCCCAAAATCCTCGCAGAGCCTTCTCAGTCTTTACCCCAGTGGGTAAGTCTATCATAGCCTGAAGGGTATACAGGAATTTTCCAGTTATGGTGTCTCAGAAAGTTACTTCAACAGACTTGCAGAGTTAGAGATAATAGATTTTGATATTTAGAATGGATTGGTTCCATTTATGCTATGCTTCAGTTGATTGTAGAAATAGAGTTATCTATTTTCAGTTCCTGAATGAACTTGTCCTAGAATGGAGGGGTAGTACTTCAGCACTTAGGGGTCAGCCTATCTCATACCTTAGAGCAAAAAAAATGATATACAAGGGGTGTGTCTATCATTTCGTTCGAGTTAAATATTATAGTTCTAAGACTCATAATCTTGAGTCAGTTCCAGTAGCAATTGAATTTCCAGTTATGTTTCTTGAAGATCTTCCCGGAGTTCCTCCCAAAAGAGAAATTGACTTCGGAATAAACCTTCTCTCGAATACTCAGCCTATCTCTATTCCGCCATATAGAATGGCTCTAGCTAAACATAAATAATTATAAAAGCAGTTGCAATACTTCCTTGATAAGGGATTTATCAGACCCAGTGTATCCTCGTGGGGTGCACCAGTTCTATTAATGTGTAAGTAAGACGATTCTCTCAGAATGTTTATTGACTACCGTCAGTTGAACAAAGTCACAATAAGGAATAAGTATTCTCTTTCTAGAATCGATGACTTATTTGACCAACTTCAGGGTGCTAGTTACTTTTCTAAGATAGACCTAAGATTAGACTATCATCAGTTTAGAGTCAGAGAATGTGATATTTTGAAAATAGCTTTCAGAACTCAGTATGGTCACTTTGAATTTCTAGTTATGTCATTTGGTCTTACCAATACCCCCATCAACTTTCATGGACTTGATGAACCGTGTTTTAAGTAGTACTTGGATATGTTTGTTATATTCTTCATAGATGACATTCTTGTCTACTCCCGCAGTAAGAGCGATTATGCAGACCATATCAGAATAGTATTACAGACTCCCAGGGCCCATCAGTTGTTTTCCAAATTCTGTAAGTGTGAGTTTTGGCTAAGTTCAGTACCTTTTCTTGGTCATGTAGTTTCAGGTGATGGCATTAGAGTTGATCCTCAAAAGACTGAAGTAGTGAAAAACTGGCCTAGACCCATGTCTTCGTCAGACATCAGGAGTGTTTTGGGTTTTACTGGCTATTTTCAATGGTTTGTTAAAGGATTTTTATCTATTCCATCCCTCATATCCAGATTGACTCAAACGAAAGTCATGTTCCAATGGTCAGATTCTTATGAGACAAGTTTTCAGAATTTGAAGACTCGACTCACTACAGCCCTAGTTTTGACTTTGCTCGATGGATCAGATCGATTTGTTGTGCATTGTGATGTGTCAAGAGTAAATTTGGGGAGATGGTGTGTTGTATTATTAGGGTAGGTTATGTGTCTCATGTTTGGATAGTGTGAGACAGCCGAATCTTATAGAAGTGCATGGTGCACATTACTCGATTCATACAAGGGCTACAAAGATGTATCACAACTTACGAGAAGTCTATTGGTGGAGAGGGATAAAGAGAGACATTATAGAGTTTGTGGCTAAGTTCTCCACGTGTTAGCAGGTTAGGATTGAGCATCAGAAGCTTAGTGGGTCTATGCAGGAGTTCAATATTCCCACATCGAAGTGGGAAAAAGTGAACATGGACTTCGTTTAGGGTTTGCCTCATACTCGTCGTCAGCATGATTCAATTTGGGTCATTATAGATAGGATAACCAAGTCAGCCCATTTTTTGCTAGTTCACACCTCTTATTCAGCTGGGGATTACACCAAGATCTATGTCAGAGAGTTGGTTAGGTTGCACGGTGTCCCATTGTCCATCATTTTAGATAGAGGTACGCAGTTCACCTCTCATTTTTGGAAAGCCTTCTAAAAGGGTCTTGGTACCTAAGTTCTCCTCAGTATACCCTTTCACCCTTAGATGGATAGTCAAGTAGAAAGGACCATTCAAACTTAAGAAGATATGCCGAGAGCGTATGTTGTTGACTTTAAGGGTAGTTGGAATGACCACTTACCTTTGATTGAGTTCGTGTATAATAACAACTATTATTCCAGTATTCATATGTCTCTGTTTGAAGAACTTAATGAGAGAAGATGTAGATTTTCCATTGGTTGTTTTAAAGTAGGTTAGGCCACAGTAGTAGGTGATGACTTGGTGTTTGATGACTTAGACAAAGTATAGTTATCATATAGAGGCTCAAGGAAACTCAGAGCTGACAGAAATCATATGCACATGTGAGAAGAAAAGATCTCGAGTTTAAAATTGATGACTTTGTGTATTTGAAAATATCTCCCATGAAGGAGGTGAAGAGATTTGGCAAGAAGGGGAATCTTAGTCCTCGATATGTTGATCCTTATAGGATTCCCATTCATTTTGGTAAGGCAGCTTATGAGCTTGAGTTACCTGTAGACTTGGCATTAGTGCACCCATTATTTTACGTCTTCTTGCTAAATAAGTGCATAGGTGACCCAGTAGTTGTAGTCCCTATAGAAAGTGTAGATATTTAGAATAGTCTCTCTTATGAGGAAGTCCCAGTTGAAATCCTTGATTGTCAGATTCACAGACTAAGGAACAAAGAAGTTTCTTTGGTCAAAGTTATTTGGCAGAATCTGTCTATTGAGGGAGCTACATGGGAAGCAGAAGTAGACATGCGAACCAAGTATCCTTACCTCTTTACCGTAAACTCAGACTCAGCCTAAGGTAACAGTTTTACCTAGATTTACTCTATTCCATGTTCAGTTACAGCTGCATAACATTCTTATGTCATTCATGCATTCATGAAATAGTTCAGTAATATGTCATGTCTCCAGAATTCAGTCATGCTTTAGTTATGCATGTCAGTATAAGTACAGTTCCTCCGTTACTCTTAGTTCAGTTAGTCTCATTCGAGGATGAATGCTCCCAAGGGGGAGATATTATAATACCCCACAAATTCTTAGTCATTTCAGTCCTATATAGCATTGCAAAAAAGATCCTAGACTTTAAAAATTTTAGCTAAGTGTTGACACTAAGTCTCATTTTTGGCCTCGATATTTCAATGGCATCATTTATGATCTTTCCGACCTTAGAATGTTAATTTTTAAATTGATTCATGATCAGGGATGTCAAGAGGTCATATTAGGAAAGTTTTTGAATTTTTGAACTTTGTTTGGGTCGTGTTTGGATGGGTAAAATAACAAGCCAATGCGATCTTGATGCGTCGCATCGGCTATTGTATTACACCCATCGATGCAATCCGTTGGTGATCACGATGACTCCATCAATGAGGCGCGTCAGGTATTGCGTCACTAGGCCAGTTTTGTGTGTTAAGTTACGAGTTTTTGAGGGCATTTTGACCTTTTTCCCCTAACCCAATTCAGCTAAAACACGAAATTTATTATCCTAAAGGGTAAAATTTATTCTTTACTCACAAAATTCTCTCAAGAATAATCCCTAGTTTCTTCAAACTCAAGAATCAAGTCTCAAGAACTCACCACAATCTTCATGACATTAACAATCAAGGTATGTTAGGTGTTTATCCTTGGGTTTCCTTCCATCCTTGGAGTTCAAGAACACTTTTTAAAACTTGAAATATGATTCCCATGCTATGAGTTAAATTATTCTCATGTTTATGTTGTTGTATGGGTTTTCAACTTAAGATCTATTATGGGTTCCATGAAATTATGTTAGCACGTGTGTTGAATTATGAATCTTTCATGTGAAAACCCTTGAATTTGCAAGTTTAAGCTTTAATCATGATGCTTATGTGTTGTTCATTATCACGTGCATTAATTATGCTCCCCAAGTGTTTGATAGAATGTCCATGTGAATTGAATAGTGAAATCATGACATGTTAGCATATGTTCCCAATCATGTACAAGTCTATGACCTCCAAGTGTTTGATGAAATATCTCAGTGAATGGATTGTGAACCATTGACTATTGCTATACTTTCAAGATTTTTCATAATTTATTATTGATGCGATCGAATCTTGGGGGTTTTTATTACTTGAAATCTAGCTGTTAGTTGCAGTAGTTATAGAATAGTCTCAGTAAAGGTCAAGAATAGTAGTACTCAGTTAGTAATAGAACTAAGTGAACTCAGTCCAATTCAGTCAGTCAACACGATTAGTGTCAGCTTAGTCAAGTCTAGTACAGTCTAGTGATCTTTTCAACGTCGGTTAAGTTGGGAGTAGGATTTAACACCGAGCGAATCCAGGGATGGGGGCATTCCTGCCAATAGAGGGTTTGACCCTTAGTAGTAGTCCCTGCATTATAGAACTACATAACCAGCATAGGGTAAGTCGTCTTTCTGCCAAATTAGGGTTGACGCAATCATATATATATATTTCATGAGTCTTCCTACAAGATTAGGGTTGACACAACATTGTTAGTATCCCTGGCAAGGTGATAACACCCTTCCAACTGGGGTTACAGGTTGAGCCCCAACTCAGTCTATAACTGGGGTATGTCGGTTAGATGAATACTCCCATAGTTACAATTTTAGTCTCAATATTCAGTAACAAACTCAGATAGTTCTACAGAACTATGACTATCAGTTATTAGTTACTTAGCCACCAGAAATCAATACTTTAGTATCAGTCTAAACTTTCAATTATCAGTATTCAGTCATTAGAACTCATTATTTTAATTTTAGTCTAAGTCAGACAGGTGTTATATGAGTAGTATTATATATTAAGCATGTTTAGTAGTTACAGTATTGCATGTACTCTTATCCAGTTACTTAATGATGTTCATTCAATCAGCTATCATCTTATGCATATTAGCCCATGTATATCAGTCTACCTCTCTTAGCATACCAATACATTTCACGTACTGACGAAACTCTTTATTTGAGCTATGATGTCTCATATCATAGGTTCAGATGCTCAGGGTCCTGACCATAATTAGAAGCTCAGGCGATTAACAACAGATTTAGTGGTGAGTACTCATATTTCGAGCACAGAGTTTGTCTATATCAGTATTTCAGTTAGCTCAATAGTTATTTTATTCGGAGTTAGTTGGGGGTTTGTCCCATTAATTCTATATTCATACAGTTAGTTGCCTTCAGACTAGCATAGTCAGATATTTAGTTTTTTAGATGTTATTATTAGTTACACTCAGTTTTTATTCAGTATTTTGAGAACCTTATGGCATTTTCAGTTATACTTCCGCATATGATTTCAGTATTATTATTCAGTGCTCATAGCAGATGCCAGTCATGGGTTAGCTTGTAATCCTTCATGATTGTAAGCACCGTATGATGCCCAGGGTATAGTCTCTGGGCATTACAACCTATTTCATATTATTGGGCCTATTTGGATTCTTGGAGGTGATTAATCCGTGTAAAGGACCAGCCATAGTCTATAGATTTTTTGATTCTTATAATTATATTGTTTAGACAATGGTGATGATATGCATAGATTTGGTACAATCACGCTCACCTAATGGTATGATTCCAACTAAAAATATGGTTTTACTACTATTTTTTCTAAAAAGGAATTTATTCCAACCTTTCACTTTAAAATAGATTCTTTCATAATAGGAATCCACTACAACAAAAAGGTCTATTTAAGACCAACATTTAGGGACAATAATATAATCGCATCTCTAAAAGTATGTTTATTGAGACGAGATTATATTCCGGTCCCTAATTATGCAATTTATTGCGAAGGTATAAAATTTAGTCCTAACATTTTTTAAACTGGTCCCTGTTGATAATTTAGAGTCCTAGGCGGGAAAAAGAAATACCGCCAAACTATCTTGTAAAATTTTTAATCAAAACCAAAATCATAATTGTTTTGCCCCTTTTCGATTCAAAAAGGTTTGGAAATATTATTTTCGACCTTTTAAACTATTCTAAGACTTTGAAGAAAATTTGGAATAATTTAAGAAATTAATGAGCTGCCACTTGATTTTTGAGAAAATACCAAGAAAAAATAAAAATATTACTTAAAAAATTTAAAACCAAAAAAATCTTTTAAGTTTAGAAATTCTGAGTAAGCGGTTCCTATTAATACTCTTGGAATTGTTAAGGCACCAAGAGTATCCACTAGCTTGCGGTTATCCGGACTATTTGAAAATAACTTTTATGACTAACTTTAAAAAGGAATTTTTTTTTGAAAGAAAACGATTAAGGAAAATTGTCTTTAAGATTTATGCAAAACAAATTCTGACAACTTAGCAGGGATTTTAACTAAGTCTAAGAAAACTAAGAACAATTAGCATATAAAGGGGAAAGGGGGAGAATAAAGGACTTAGGCCATTAGGACCAAATCATAAACCCTGTACTATGTTAATTTGGGATTTTGTCCCATCTCCACCTCTCCTAATCTAAATACTTGGGCTTTTGGCCCATAACCTGTCCTAAGTTCGTTTTTGGATCTTTGAGACCCCAAATCCACTTCCCCTGTATTAAATTACAATTTTGGCTTTGAGGCCCAAATAAATGAATAAATAAAAATAAGGCAATAAAAAAATCGAGACTTTTTTGATCTCTTAATGTCATCAATGGGATTTCACCCATTTTCTTTCTTCTTTCATCTTCTTGCACCCGCACGCCGTATAATCGACTTTGGGTTTAAAACTTCGAAGTTGACTCAAGAGATGAGCCTCATCGTCCCATTATGAATGCAAGAGGAAAGGAGTCCACTTGGACTCCAAAATAGATTCATGTAAAGGAAAAGATAAAAGAAAAATAATTAATTTGTGTTTGAAAATTCTATACTTAATAAATAAATGATGAGATGTAAAAAAAACATTCTCAAGCATAAGGAAATAACAGGCTATAATATCAAAGCAAACCAAATTATCCAACGAAAAGAAAAGTAACCCATCTCCTAAACAATCTTACAAAAAATTGAATCTAGCACAATATAATTAACTAGCCCTTGAAAAGAAGACATGAATCCACAAGCATAGTTGCTTAAAATTTAGACAAATAGATTAACACATATTTGCTCCAAATACTATGATGAAATCTAAGGCATGTTTTCACTAAATAAATAAAAAAAGAGAATGAGCAAGAGATGCGGAAATAACACTTGAAATATGAATTACAAGACATACTAATGCAACAACACTTTTTAATACAAAGTGGATCAATCAATATATCGATAACTTAGAAATTTTTTTTTACCATGTGAATAAAAATGGGACGTCTAAATGAATAAAAACACTTTAAAAAGTAAACCAATAAGCAAAGTGAAGTAAACAACATATATTAAACGTATTTGAGACATAATATTCGAAGACAAGATAGGAGAAATAGTACAAACTAGATTAATCAACATATCTATAACTCAAAAAAAAACTATAGCATGTGAATAACAATGGGATATCTAAATGAATAAAAACACTTTAAAAAGTAAACCAATAAGCGAAGTGAAGTAAATAACATATATTAAACGTATTTGAGACATAATATTCGAAGACAAGACAGTAGAAATAATAAAAGATTAATAGTAAGAGAAAGTGTCCTATTATGACAAATCCTATTTTAGTTCTACATTATTTTAACAAAAATTATAACCCTAACAACTTTTCAATCTAAACAAGAAAAAATCAAAGACAATTTTGACCACAAAAATGAGTAACTCACTACTTCAAATTGAGAAACAATTTCACAGACCCTTAAAAATAGTAACTATTTCTTTTCAACATAAAGAAAATAACTTTACATACTACAAAGAAACATATCCACCAATAACGAATTCAAACAAATTATGGGCATTCATTTTAAGCAAAGATAAAAAATTTACCCATAATAGTCAAAGTATAAAGCCAAAAGGCGAAACAATAAATATTAACTATTTATTTCAACATAAAGAAAACAACTTTACATGCTAAAAACAAACATACACGCTAACGATTAATTTAAATAAAGCATGAGTACATATTTTAAGAAAAGATCAAAACTTTAACCATAATAATCTAAGAATAAATCCATAAAGAGAAACAATCAATATTAACTATTTTTTTCAACATAAAGAAAACAACTTTACATGCTAAAGACAAACATCTACACCAACAATAAATTTAAACAAAGCATGAGTACATATTTTAAGAAAACATCAAAACTTTACCCATAATAATCAAAGAATAAAGAAAAAAATACGTTCAACTATTGCTAGCTCATTTTTTATACCATGAATATGAAAATAGCCATAATGTCGATACCATAACATCTTATGACCTTCAAGGCCATCTACAGCAAACAAACCCATCAAATAAAATTATAACTACGAACTACGAAGAGAAAAACAATAATAAAACTAAGAAAATTATAACTACGAACTTGAAGAAGAAAAAGATGAAGAAGAAAATGATCACAAAACTAAAAAAAATTACAAGTACGAACTATGAACTACGAAGAAGAATAAGATGAAAAAGAAAATGATAAACAAAGGGGAAAAAGTGTGTTTACCTTTTTTGGATCAACAAAACGAAACTACAAGCTTTTTTCGGAGTCTTTATCACCACCAGAAAGCGTTCAACTCAAGAACTTCAATTATCCTGTGAATTTAACAAGCAATAAAAAATTTTACTTAAAAAAAAAAAAATCTTTGCTCAAAGTTTTTTTGTTCAACCTTAAGACTTGTCTTTCTACCAAAATAGTGATAGTATTTAGAAGAACGGATGGAGATTTTCTTTTTTTCATCCACCAATGTGGGAGAAAAGTATTTATAGGAAAGGGTAGATATTCTATTCTTTTCACCCACCAATGTGGGAGAAAGAATTTAGGAGTGTTTTTGGAATTTTAAAATTGAAGATAAGGTGGGTGAAATTGTACAATGTAGTATAAATTTTGAATTTCAAAAATTGAAGAAAGGACTTTGAGGGGGAATTATATAATCTAGTACAAATTTTGAATTTAAAATTTAACTTTTTGGATTTGAAGTTATTTTTGGTGGGAATTAGGTAAAAGTTATGAGAATTTTTGGAAATTTTGGGGTTATTTAAAATATAATCCCAATTAAGATTTAAAATTTAGCCTTATTTATTTAATTTTGTCCAAATTAAAAATCAATTGACGGATTGCATTGCAATTATGGCCAATTTAATTTAAATTATGACAAAATATAATAGATTGGCTAAATTAAATTAAAATTTGATACGAATTAATACTTTCTTTAATCCCGAGCTTCTTGATTTAACAAAATCAAACATGTATTCATCTAAATAAATTTTTTTGAGAGTAAATTATATTTAAATCAAGAATTTATCTTTTTGAATTAATTTTCAAGCTTATCTCCTTAAAAGTTCAAAGTTTTGATAAAAACATCCATTCAAGTAATAAAATTTATACAATCTCGTATATGTGAATACAAAAAATGTATAATTGTCACTTAAATAACAAAATTAACCTAAATAAATATTTTAGAGCACATTTATCCAGATAAAATAAATATTTTACTTTTATTTAAAGTTGAGAAAACCCAAGATTAAATTTAGCCGTGAAGGACATAAATTAGGTGTCAACAACTACCCCATCCCTTTGGGTAGGGTGGATGCAAGTAACTCTAGGAAAAGGAAGTTTGACGTTTCTAATTTTGGTCCAACCATAAATTCCTTTTTAAAAGAGGTTGGTTTCGAGTTTTAGTAAAATAAAAAAACAGAGGAATAAGTGGATTGGGGGGGAGGTTGGAATGCAGATGAGTTTTCAACAAAGAGCCCAGCCTGTATATCCCAGAGACTTAGGAAATCAGACTGCTTATAGTATGATTCGATCAGTAGAAAAGATAGTTTTTTATTTTAGACAAGCTTTGGCTCGGAATGAGTGAAAATTCGTTTGAGTTATGAAAAAAAGGCTTGTGACCTCTTAACCATGAATGTGGGATCCTTCACATCGATTGATAAAAATTTATCTGGGCATAGTTTCCACAGCTCTAGGTTTCCTATCACTCGATTTAAGAAAAGAAAAGGTTACCCTCGGTATGAGTGTAGAAATATCCTGAAGGTAAAGCTGAAATTAGAACATCCCAAGGTACCCACATACATTCTAATAGGGATGTGGTTTGAGGGTGGTAACTATCATCCTTTAGCTTGCGTCCAAAGAGTTTGACGTCCTCTCTAGACTACGTCCTATTTTGTTGTTAAGAAAAAGTTTCACGTTGTGTTGCGTACCTTTTTGGAGTCGTCCACACCTGTGGTTTTGATTTGAGAATTTTATCCTTTTGGATGCTCTCGACAACAACTCAAATAAATTATTAGTTGTAAATATAGCATTTCACAAATGTAAATTAGTGAAAACCTATTTGAACATGCTATGGTGAGATAGTTGATGAACCAAGTTGTACAACCTATTGTAAAAATAAATGCCACTTTGAATGGAGTGACGGTCCAATGTGTCTCACTGAAGGGTGGACAACCAAATTTAAATGTAACATGTCACTTTGGACGGTGTGATGATCCAACGGGTCTCATTGAAGGTAGGGCGATCCAATTTAAATATAATGTGGCACTTTGAATAGAGTGATAGTACAACGTGTCTCATTGAAGGGTGAACCAACCAATTTAAATGTAACGTGCCACTTTAAATGGGGTGACGTTCCAACATGTCTCATTGAAGGGCGGAAGACCCAATTTAAATATAACATGCTACTTTAAATGGAGTGACAGTTCAACATGTCTCATTGAAGGGCGGACGACCCAATTTAAATATAACATGCCACTTTGAATAGAGTGACAGTCCAACGTGTCTCATTAAAGGGCGGATGACCCAATTTTAATGTAACATGCACCTTTGAATAGTGTGATGGTCCAACGTGTCTCATTAAAGGGCGGATGACCCAATTTAAATATAATATGCCACTTTGAATGGAGTGACAAACCAATATCTCTATTAATCACCTTAACTAAAATTATTAGTATCAAATGCAACATGAGGGCAATCATGCATTCCTTGTCTACCACACTGAAGGAGGTGAAAATTCATAATGTAGTAACATATTATGTTGAAGGAGATGCCAATCCATATAATAGTGTGTCACCCTAAAGAAAGTGACAGTCTAAAAACACAATAAAATATCACTCTGAAGGAGGTGACGATCCATAACACAATAATATTTTACTCTAAGGGAGGTGACAGTCCATAATATAGAAATATGTCACTCTGAAAGAGGTAACGTTCTATAATGTTCTATAACATTATAACATGTCAAACTGAAGGAGGTGATAGTCCATAATAGTATGCCACTCTGAAGGAGATAATGTTCCATAACATGGTAACATATCTCACTGAGGGAGGTAACGATCCATAACATAATAACATGTCAAGTTGAAGAGGTAATGGTCTATAACTTAATAAGATGTCACGCTACAAGAGGTGACGACCCATACATAATGATATGTCATGCTGAAGGAGATGATAATTCATAACATAATAATATGTCACTCTACGAAAGGTGATGATCTATAACATAATTATATGTCATTTTGAAGGAAGTGATGATCCATGACATAATAACATGTCACACTGAAGGAGGTGATGGTATATAACATAATAACATGTCACTCTAAAGGAGATGACGATCCAAGCATGATAATATGTCATGTCAAAGGAGGTGACCATCTATAACATAATAACATATCGCTCTGAAAGAGATGGCGATTCAAACGTAATAACATATTGTCTCAAATAAAGAGGTGATCTAATGCACCCTCTTAAAGGGTGTAAGATCCAAATATAATAAGATGCATCCTTTTAAAAGGGGGGTGTCACAAATATCTTAGATGTGTCACCTCGAATAAAGTGATGATTGGAAATATCCTCTTTAAATGGTGGATGACCAAAAATATGATAAGTTAGGGTGATAATCCATTACATCCTCTTGAAAGGGTGGATGACCTAGATATAATGAGCTATATCACCTCGAGTGCGATGAAATCCGAGGTGGTGTTGCATAACGTCACCTTCATAACTCAAACAACACTTATTAGTAACACAAAAATTTGTTGTAACTAAGCCAGGAGTGTAACAGATGATAGAGTTTAGAGATAAAGTCATTTGACTCATGATGATTTAGAGATAGTGTTTTGAGTGATATCCTCATATCTTAATCATTTTGCTCGATCATTTCCCTACAAAAGTAGAGAAAGTGTTAGACATCACAATGAAGTAATAGAAACATAAATCAAGATGAAAAAAGAAAAGAAAAGTTGTCTGGATTATTATGGAAAGGCTATAGTGGATCTGAAAATGCGCTTTATCAAGCTTAACATTGTTAACATTGTGAATTCATTGTTCTTGCATCCAAAGAAAATTTCTTTGTTTTTGAGAGGCTGAATGTGTTTGTTTTTCCTTTCTCTACAGATGCTCCTTGTTGATCACCGATTTATAGGGTTGAAGTACAGTCTTTGTGGAATTTGTGAGGATTTTCCTAAAAAAATTCTGCCCTAGTTTAGAAACTCTCAAACTTCTTTCTAACTTATGACATCATTTAGTATGAAATTTTTGAGATATTTTAAAAAATTCGGCCCAGTCAAGAATGCAAAATACTTGAGTCTTTCTGGTGTAGCATAACTTGAAATTTTAGAACTTCTCAAAATTATGCACCGATTCAGCTTCAGCAATGTCTGATGTTTAACATTGCAGCAAATGTCAAGTTCTTGTGAAATTTTAGAGATGTTCTTAAAAAGTTCTACCCCAGTTACACACTTCAATGTCATCTCCATGTAACTTGAAAAAAATCCTCTTAGACAGAATCTTGTGGAGAATATGATCGAGCTAGTGTGGTGCTCACATATTTTATTGAGGGAGAGATTATACCAAACGTGGTTCTACAGAAAAATATTTTTCTAAGGAATTAACCGAAGCCGACATAGGCTGCCTACATATTCCATTCTTGGAAATTCAGGTCAAACATACTTCGTATAAAATAAAAAGAGAGATTTAATATTTTTTGATAATGTGACCAAAGCCAACACAGGCCGCCTACTTATTCCACTAGGAAAATTAGGTCGAATGTAGTTTCATTACAACTAGAAAGTATGATTACAAGGAAATCACAAAGTGCAACTACAAGAAAATCAAACCATAAAGTATGATTACAAGGAAATAAACACGAGAAAGTATGATTAATAGAAAATAAAACAATAATTTTAAGATAAAAGAATTCCAAAAGAGCGCCTTGGAGGGAACTTCATTCTTCATTGTGACTGATAATTCCAATGACTACTTCTTGTGATTAGGCAGTGTATTGTTGTTGACACTGGCTGGAGCTTCTGCAAGTGTTATCACCTTTTTGTCAATTAAGTCTTGAATTTTGTGCATAAGAGTTAGACATTTCTCATTATCATGTCCAACGACTCTAGAGTGGTAAGCACATCACTTGTTTGGATCATATCAATTAGAAGAAGTATTCACAAACCTTGCTTCAATTGGATGAAGTAGTTTTGCTTCTTTCAACCTTTCAAAAAGTTGAGTAAGAGATTCTGCCAATGGCATGAAAATTCTAGGAGGCCTACTTTTATAATTGGTAAGAAGGGCATTATTTTGATATTTTTGTGATGGAGGATGAGAATGATATGTTTATTGCGCATTGAAGATCGAATAGTGAGCATGTCGAGCATTGGATTGGTATCGTGGGAATTGCTTATAGTTGGATGAACCTCCCTGAGTCATTACTCCCATCACTTCTTTTTTTTTCTTTCCATTTCCAAAAGAGCCAGTATGGAAACTCTTATGAGTGGATTGCAGCTCTGTTAAATTTATTATCCTCTCTGCCTTGAGGCCATCTCTAACCATTTCTTCAGTCTTAATAATTTCAGTAAATTTCTTTCCATCCATCATCACCATGTGATTGAAATACTCGAGACTTAGTGCATGAATGAAGTAACTAATCATATTAGCTTCCTCCATAGGAGAATGGACCCTAGTTGCTTCTTCACTCCACCATATGGCATATTCTCAAAAACTCTCATTTGTTTTCTGCCTTAGACTTTTGATAGAGACCCTGTTAGGAATATTATCGACTTGAAACTTATAACGATCCACAATAACATTTTCCAAGTCATCCCAAGTGTGCCACTTAGTCACATCTTGTTTAGCATACCATTCAAGAGCCTTTCTACTCAAACTTTGACTAAATAGCTTAACTCGTGTTCCCTTATTTTTTCCCACACCAATCAACTTTTCATATTAAGTTTTAAAATAAAAAAAAGTATTTCCAGACCTATAAAACTTTTTCAATTTTGGAATCTTGTAACTAGGAGGCAACTCAATCTCGGGAAATGCATACAACTCTTCTTACTTCACACTTTGATTACTTCGAAGCCCTCTAAGGCTTCTCATTGCATCTTCTAAATCCTTAAGATTTCTATTCGCTGTCTCATTAGAGCACACCCTAGGATCATTTTCAACTTTAACATAATTATCAGTATCTAGGCGGTATAACCCCTGGGTTTGAGTTATTGGTGGGGCGGTAGCATAGGGGTACACTGGCGGAGTGTGATGCGATAGTGTTATGTTCTAAAACTTTGGAATAGAATATGCATGCACCAAAGGAGCATTTTTAGGAGCATGGATATTTTGAGAAGTGGAAAAATAACTACCTAGATCAATTCCTTCCGATATCGGAAATATAAGACCCCTTTGTCAAGCATCTAGAGGCAGTCATGTTTGGAAGAGTCTGAGCAGGAGTTCTTTACATCAACATGAACCTTAGTTTGGAATTTTTTTTTTCCAAAGCAGCAACGACCTCTAAGGTTATTTCTCTTCCTATCGAGGGACTAGGCTCCATTACCACAGACAAGGTGGGAACTGACTCAGATGAAGTGTTGATTAAACTAGGATCAATAGTTGAACAAGTCTTTCAGTTAGTCCACGTAAGAACTGATGAGTTGATAGTTTCTCTCTTTACCTTAGAACGGGTAAAATACTGATGTTCTGCCAGTGATCACTTTACTTTTAGTCTTTATGCAGCAAACAAGTTTGATTACCAACATAAATCAGCCTCTCTCTAAAAGAAAAGGGAAAACACTCACAAAGTAAAATGTTAGTTCATGAATTGAAATAATTGACCCAAGTAATGACACAAATCAAACAAACATAGTCAAAGCACATAAATAATTTTTAACGTGTGCTAACATACTTGGGACCTTTTAAGCCAAAGGTAAGCCTAACATTTGAAGGATATATATGTTGTTTGTAAGACGTTCCATTATCCCCAAAATATAATACAAACTTCATTAATAAATTAAATGAGGACACAAAATTAGAGAAAAGGGAAATACAAATATCAAACCTACACAGGGGAGTAAAAATTGAATATTTTGATACTTTACGTATTTAAAAATTGAATTTTATACTTTGATATATTCACTTGATTTATGTCGAGCATATGAGGTGAAGCGATGTACTAAATTTCTGCCTTACTTTTACAGGAGTTACTTGATTTAGGTGAACAATAGGAACTGAAAGTAGAGGACTTGATTACTTTTTAGCCTTGTGATGATAGCTGGCGATTTGAACTGAAATTCGATGACTTAAATAGTAGAAACAGGAGTTACTTGATTATTTTTTTGCTTTGTATTCAAATGTTATAGAAAATTTGATATCATATTCTAGCTCGATCGGGATGGTAACTATGTTTTTGTGAAACAAATATTGAAACTAATATCATAGGATGTTAACTAAGTTTTCTAGTCTAAAATTATATCGTGTTTTTGTATTGAGATTCTTGAAATTAATTTGATGAAATTTATTATTTTGTTATATTAGGCTCATTTGTGGTCATAATTTCTCGTCTTTAATGGTTGATCTAGGACAAGAATGTCGCTCGTATTTAAAGGTTAATCTAAGACCAAGATGTTGCTCTTCTTTAAAGGTTGATCTAGGAAAAGAATTTTGCTCATCTTTAAAGGATAATTATGATCAGGTAGTAAGTCTATTTTGAGAAATACCATCACTAAAAGATAATTACGATGAGGTAATTATTCTATTTGAGATAAAATATATCATCGCAAAAAGATAATTATGATCAGGTAGTTAGTCTATTTTTGATGAGATATACCATCGCAAAAAAATAATTACAATGAGGTAGTTCGTCTATTTGAGACAAGATATACTGTCGCTAAAAGATAATTTTGACTAGGTAGTAGTCTATTTGGGATGTGATATATCATCGGAAAAGGATAATTATGACCAGGTAGTTAGTCGATAGGGACAAGATTTACAATCACTAAAAGATAATTATGATTGGGTTTTTTGTCGTCTCAAAAGGATTTTAAAGACTGACTTATAAGACTCATCGCTAATGACCTTTTGCGGTGGAGCTTGTGTCACGCCCCGAGAGTACACCCTGGATGCCACACGGTGCTTACAGTCTCGAAGGACCACAAGCTAACCCATGAGCTAGTAACTGCTATGAGCACTGAATAAAATAATAATGAACGTGTGCGGAATTTAACTTAAAAATGCCATAAGGTTTTAAAACATAGTTCTAATAATGTCCATAAAACAATACTGACAATACCAATAAAATGTCTAATGATAGTGACAGAAAATTGACCAACTGTCTAGCATTGGAAAAGCCTCTACTGACTGACTGCGGAGCAGATGGGACAAACCCCCAACTAATTCCGAATGAATAAATAGTACTGAACTGATAAGGTAAACTGTGATAAATAAACCATGTCCTCAAAGTATGAGGTTTCACCACTGCTACAACTGATAATCTGGTATGTCTATGTGCGATTAGGAAACTGAGCATCCGAATCTATGATATTAAACAACACAGCACAAGAAACGAGTGTGCGATTAGTACTTTGAATGTACTGGCATGCAAAATGAGGTTAGGCTAATATGCATTGTTTTATATGCATAAAAAATAACTGACTAAATGAATAGCATGAAGTATTGAGTAAGAATACATGTAAACTATATAGACTTAGAATGCATGACCAAGTATAAAACATGATTATGAAATAGTCTGTGAACTGAAAATACTGAAATACTGATAACTGAATAACAAATACTGTATGATATGGTCAAGAAAACCTAAAATTAATTTCTAGACTTCGATAGTGGGAGATACCTATAATCAACAAGCCCTATTGTACTATTAGGGTCCAACCTATAACCCCATCTTGAAGGGTGTTAGTACCGTTCCACGAGTACTAACAATGGCTGCGTAGATCTACTAATCTAATGCCCCTAAGAACTCGGGTGTCATGCCTATCTGATGGGGGACCCCTCAAATCTATGGTGGCATCGTAGGTCTAGAACCTAGGGATTGCTACTAACGTCTTATGCCTACTGACAGAGGAGACAAGTGCCTCATGACTACTAACGGAGCAGACGCCATCTCTATGTTAACTTGAAGCAAGGTTTTACTTCCAACTAAAAGACACTAATTTCTGAACTTATGTAAGTTTGACAGCTTATAACAACTGACTGAACTGTGAGTTTTGATGGTTTATCTGAAACCATTATAGAAGTACTGAAAACTAGATAAAAAACTAAATTTTGGGAATTCAAACCCCCAGGACTCGATACCAATAACAATAAGATCATAGTAAAACTTTTAGGACATGACATATAAGCACTTATTCAAAACTCATTCTGGTAGGCATTTCATTAAACACTTGCAATTCATGGATTAAGCATGGGAATAGTTTTAAATATGTAGTAATATCATGATTTCAATACTAAATCACAATTTAAGGCACAAACCGATGAGTAAACATCATTCAAGTGTAGGGTTTAACTTTAACAACAAATCATGTATAAACATAATATAAATCAAAATTCAGGGTTAATTCATGATAACATGTAAAAATCATTGTTTTAAACTTGAAATTGGGTTCTTGTCTCCATGAGTGAAAAGAACCTATGAATGAACATCTAACATACCTTGACTGAAGAATTCGTGAAGGTTCTTGGTGGTTTTCTTGAATTTTAAGCTTGAATCTTGAAGGACTAGGGTTTGTTCTTGAGAGAGAATGGTTTTAGATTGAGAGAATTTGAATAAAAGATGACCAAATGTTCTTTTGGTGGCTTTAATCCAGCATTTTTTCACCAATTTGGGGCCATGGAAAAAGACCAAACTATCCCTGGGAAATTAAAAATTAGTAACTAGAGCGTCGTTTGGGGTCTCACCTTGACGTGCCAAGGCTGTCATCGCGATTTCCACCATGATGCGGTGCAATCGTGGTGACTCACTGGAATTTGGAAAATTGCCTAATTGACCTTCACTGTAATGCGGTGACCCCTTCATCGCTATACTCATCACTACGCGGTCCAATCGCGGTGAGATGCTATTTTGGGAAACCAAACTAGGTCCAAACATCGCCCAAAAAAATTAAAACTTACCCGAGATATGCTACTTACACCCCTAAACATGAATCAACTTAAAAACTTTCATCTCGTGGTTGGGAAGGTCAATTGAAAAATCATTGAAGTTAAGAGGCCAAAATTAAAACTAAGTCTCCAACATTTAGCTAAATTTCCAGGTTCTAAGCCTCTTATGCATGCACTATGAGCTAAACTAAGCTAATAAAAGTACAGGGTATTACAATATCTTCCCCTTGGGAACATTCGTGCATGAATGAGACTGATTAACCTAGGGGTACTAAAGGAACTGAGGTTACATACTGAACATGAATAACTTTAAACATGATTACATGATAGAGTTTGGAACATGGTGACTGACTGAACTGATTCATGAATGCATACAATGACATGAAGGTGATTTTATAACTAAGATAAGAACAAGAGAGTCAACTTATGAGTAACCCCTGCCTCAAGATAGATCCAGTTTCGTGAAGAAAAGCTGAGAGATTTAGTACATGAAATCTCGAGGATGTTACAACATCTACCCTTGGGATAGTTCATCCCCTGAATGATACTGGCTTGACTGAAACACTAATGAAAGACTGAGATAATGCATAGGACTCTTACAAACTAAATCATGACTGAACATTTAGAATCTAAAACTGATGCATGAACTGAACTGAGCTAAATTCATAATTTGTAGGGGTGTGAATATTTTTCCTCATAGAATAGCCATATTCATGATTCTTTGGATAGTATGACTAGATGGAAAGATAAAAAACCATAGGATCTTATCTATCTGACTGCTAAGCTAAATTACTAGCTATTTAAGCAAACTAATACTGAAAGCTTATACTTAATTGGAGTATTTTTTTGACACTCTTTCTATGAAGTTCTAATGACTTTAGGGAGCAAAGAATCTAGGTTATGGTCCAAATAAGACATCTGAATAAGAAATCACAACATGGATAGAATTCTATATGGAACACGGGCCTATGAAACATCATCTAGGATAGAGTTACTATGCCTTATGCACTGCAACTACTAACTTTCAAGCTTAGACACATTTCTCAAATACTCTCTCAACTATACTTTCAACTTCAACACCACACTTCATTTGAGGCTACTGAAAATATTTACATGGGTACTAATAACTCTACCTACCAAAGTTTGAGCTGAACTGAATTCTCCTACTAAGTTTAAGCCTACTTGAATCTACAAAATGCACACATAACACTGTAATACTATCCTTAGTCATGAATTCAATACACTCTTCATTTTCATAACTTTAATTACCCCTTCAACAACAAAATACAACCTCTTACTAGCCATTCACTAATGCGTAATGAATGTATCCACTTACACACCAACATGACATTCAAGCCTATCTTCATAATTATAGCCTCATGTAAAAAAAGTATGAAATAATATTTTTTTAACTTAAAACATTTACTCTCTCTCATCTAAGCAATTGCTTATCACCATATCATTTCATAAGAAGAGGTCACTAAAAGGTTAAAACATGAGGAACTGAAGCATGAACGAACACTATACAAAACTTGATACTTAACTGAGGCCTGAGGAATAGAATATCAACATCAAGGATTCATCAAGGGATCTAAACTAAGGATATAAATAACATAATTTGCGGTTCATGAATCATTCGAAGTGTAGCATCAGTCATGGGAACTGAGCATACTATAAAGCATGAGTACTTGTGTCATGAGTTGCATGACCTGAGTTTGGAGTTCATAAATTCATGGAATATGATTTAGACTGTTGGGTGAACTTGAAATCCTTATACTAGGAACTAGAAGCATATATGATTTTCTATAAGTGTATGAATATGAGCTATGATCATAGGGCTAACATATAAGGTATGAGTAGATATTGTGATAACTAAAATACAAAATTTTACACTGAGATGAGAATGGGTTGGGCATCTTCCTCCTTTACTGCTATTCTATAACATATTGGTATCATTATTAGAATAAAAGATCCTGACTTTGTTGTTTGTTCTATCATCTCCTCCGTAGCTTTAAGCCATCATTCTAAGTTTGTGAACTACTTAACAAAGCCTAAAATAAAATCAAACCACTTTACTCTAGAGTTTGAGATATAACAATACTCATAAACACTAAATTCACCTTGAAAGACTACACCTGAAAGTGTAAAACTCTACTACTGATACTCTCTTTTGAGATAGAACTCTTAACTTTCTATAGCCCCAATAGTCATCCTACAATAACTTAAACACTGACTAACTTAGAATTTATAGGAGTGTCACCATACCATGAGTTCATGCCATCTAGTACTTCAGCTATACTTTCTGTTATCTCAATCTTCAAAGATTCAAATGTAGATTCTAACACTTATCATGGATATTCCCAAGCCTTTAAGGAAACATACTAACTTCCTTCATAGCCTACTAATATCACATCTCTAAATCATAATCACACCATCATACTTAATTTCATATCAATAAACTAAATTCTTGTATACACTTTTTCAAACCTACTTATTCACCTTTCATACAACTAGCCCCATGAAATATAATCTACTCAAATCCAAATAACACTATCCCCACTCCACTACTATTGCTAAACTCCTGGTTTCTTGATTTTTATTCTAGATCATATGATACTATAGGATTTCGAGAAAGAATTAGAAAACACATATAACTCCTAAGAACTGAGGTACTACCCCTTCATTCAATGATTGGTTCATCTGGATACTGAAACTGAACAACTCTATTTCTGAAATCAACTGAAGTAATTTTCTGGAATACTGTAACTGGGAAATTTTTGTATACTCGTTTGGCCAGAATAGGTTTACCTATTGGGGTAGACACTAATAAAAGCTCTACGAAAGTTTCAAGACTGTCTCTAAAATGGATAGCTATATAGGGGTTACAAAAGAAAGTGAAACTCCGGGGTATAGCAAAGCATAAACATAAAGATGAAGGACCTGTAACATACCCGTAGCCACATCAGGAGAGCTTTCTTGATCCTATTGGGACTGAAGTACATGTAGCTTATTCTAACACTGGCCACTGGTGGCATTGAAAGTGGTGCCTTGCTAAGTCGGGTGATCGAATGGAACTGGATGACGGCTGTGCTGACTCCACAGATTAACCATATGACATTGTATGACTCTGTTTCCTGGATCTCCACATCCAAAACACATATCACTACAGGATATACATATACCTTTATGATTTCTACCACATTCTCCACAAAGTGGATTAGTACGAACTCTCTTCCCATTACCCTATGACTCAGAGCCTAGTGCTCTATCTCGACTATCATTCCTAAACTTAGGCACTGGCATACTGGATGAAGGTTGATCTAGGGTAAAGGATTTTTTATGAAACAGGAATGGTTGCCTCCTTTTAACCTTAGCATAAAACTACCTGTCGTGGCCCTCTTACTCTTTCTCTCTTCCTGTTCTCCTCTTCCTCAATCTGCTGAGCATCAACCATAAGTCTAGCTAGGAAAAAAACCTACTGATAGTTTTGAGTATCTACTAAATGAGCTAAGGTAATGAAAGTAGCTTTAAATTTGGTATGGGAGACATGATCATTTAGGAGTTCTTCCTAATCAAGCGAAGGTGCACGTTGATCCTCACTCCTTCTTTTGTTGTTCCTTCTGGGAGGCATAGTCTATAATATAAAAGAGGATAGATTAGGTAGAGAGTTTAAATAGAGCTCATGCTCATTCTCCTGACATAAATATTAAAATAAGGGAAACTTTTATTAAAAATAGCTTATAGCTTCTTTTTCATAAGTCTGGCACGCTTTACACCCATGCACAAGACTCTACTTAATGTGGATTTCAGACTCCCTAGGACACATTAAAATCTTAGGCTGTAATACTATGTTTTTAATGCCCCGATAGTACACCCTGGATGCCACACAATGCTTACAGTCTTGAAGGACTATAAGCTAACCCATGAGCTAGTAACTACTATGAGCACTGAATAAAATAATAAAGAGCATGTGCAGAAATTAACTAAAAAATTCCATAATGTTTTAAAACATAGTTCTGATAATGTTTATAAAACATTACTGATAATACTGATAAAATAATTGAAAATAGACCAACTGTCGGTACTAGTCTAATAAGCCTCTACTGGCTGACTGTGGAGCTGATAGGACAAACCCCCAACTAACTCCGATTGAATAAAAAGTACTAAACTGATAAGGTAAACTTAGATTAATAAACTATGTCCTCAAAGTATGAGGACTCGCCACTGCTACAACTGATAATCTGGTATGTCTATCTACGATCAGGGAACTGAGCATCCAAACCTATAATATTAAATATCATAGCACAAGAAATGAGTATGCGATCAGTACTTTGAATGTACTAGTATGCTAAATGAGGTTAGGCTAATATGCATGGTTTCATGTGCATAAGTAATAACTGACTGAATGAATAGCATAAAGTACTTAGTAAGAATACATGAAAACTGTAAAGACTAAGAACGTATGACCAAGTATAAAACATAATTTTAAAATAGTCTGTGAATTGAAAATACTGAAATACTTATAACTGAATAACTGATACTGTATGATCTGGTTAAGAAATCTAGAAATTAATTTCTAGACTAAGATTGTGGGAGCTAGCTATAACTGACATACCCAAATGTACTATCAGGGTCTAACCTGTAACCCAGCTGGAAGAATGTTAGTACCGTGCCACGGGTACCAAAAATGGCTGCGTGGATCCACTAATCTAATTTCTCAAAGGATGAGGTGTCATGCCTATCTGATAGGGGACCCTTAAATCTATAGTGGTACCGTAGGTTAGGAACCTAGGGAATTCTACTAACGTATCATGTCTACTAACGGGGGAGACAAGTGCCTCATGCCTACTAATATGGGAGACACCATTCCTATGTTCACTCGATGCTAAGTTTTACTCCCAACTGAAAGATACTGATTTCTAAACTAATGCAAGTTTGACTTCTCATAACAACTGACTGAACTGTTAGTGTTGATGGTTTATCTAAAACCATTCTGAAAGTACTGAAAACTAGATAAATAGCTTATTTTAGGTATTCAAACCCCCAGGACTTTATAGTAATAACAATAACATTATTGTAAAACTTTGAGGATATGACATGTAAGCACTTATTCAAAACTCATTCTGGTAGGCATTTCATCAAACACATGTAATTCATGGCTTAAATGTGGGAATAGTTTTAAACATGTAGTATATCATAATTTCAATACTAAATCAAAATTTAAGGTACGAGCCGACGAGTAAGAATCATTCAAATGTGTAGGGTTTAACTTCAACAACAAATCATGCATAAACATAATATAAAATTGAAATTCATGAGAATTCATGGTTAAAGTTCATAATAAAATGTAAAAATCATTTTTTTAAACTTGAAATTGGGTTCTTGGCCTCCATGGGTGAAAGAAACCCTAGCCTCCATGGGTGAAAGAAACCCATGAATGAACATCTAACATACCTTGACTGAAGAATTCATGAAGGTTCCTTATGGTTTTCTTGAAACTTAAGCTTAAATCTTGAAGGGGTAGGGTTTGTTCTTGAGAGAGAATGGTTTTAAATTTAGAGAACTTGATTAAAAGATGACCAAATTTGCTTTTAGGGGCCTTAATCCCATGTTTTTTCATGGATTTGGGGCCATGTGAAAAGACCAAACTATCCAGGGAAATTAAAAATTCATAACTGGAGCGCCGTTTGGGCTCTCACCGCGATACACCAAGGCTATCATTATGATTTCCACTGCGATGCAGTGCAATCGTGGTGACCCACTTGAATTTATGCAATTGCTGAATTGAGCTTCACCACGAAGTGGTGACCCCCTTCATCGCTATACTCTCTGCGACGCAGTCTAATCGCGGTGAGCTGCTATTTTGGGAAACTAAATAGGGTCCAAACTTCATCCAAAAAAACCAAAACATACTCGAGACTTGCTACTTACACCCTTAAACGTGAATCAACTTAAAAAGTTTCATATCAGGGTCGATAAAGTCAATTTAAAAATCATCGAAGTTAAGAGGCCAAAAATAAAGCTAAATCTCCAACTAGCAAAATTTTTAGGTTCTATACCTCTTGTGCATGTACTATAAGCTGAACTAAGCTAGGAAAAGTATGAGGTATTACATCCTATTAGGAAAAGAAGTGACCTATTTTATCCCATCATAAAAGACCAATTAGGACAAAATTTGGACTTTTTGGGACTAGATTTCCCTTCCTTATAGGTTATTTTTCTCGTAGTGATCGTACCATTTTAAATGACTTAAGAGATTTCGAGACTAAAAATGATGTTTTAGAGATTTGATCGAGAGACTCTAATTCACAATTTCACTACTAGTATTTACTTATGTTTAAGAGACTTAGACCCTTTCTGTACTTGATGGTGATTAGTCCTGGGCACCATGGGTAATGGATTTACGAATACACACTCTTTTAGCCACGATTTAAGTCCGTCTATTAATATATATAAATTTCTTTGGTATTATATAGAGTAGGTCGATGATGATGATTAAGTATTAGAAATCCTTGATCGGGACCAGGTCGGTGTATATTGGTACTCTCAAACACCCTAGGGGCCCCTTTGTTTGTAAGCATGTTCCATAGAGGAGAGGTTACCGTGGGTCCTATCTTTCTGAGCCATCAAGATGGAAGAAGTGTATACACTGGGTTACATTATGGTACTAGTTATAGTAGTACAGATTATACTTACATTTATACTTGCATGCACATTGCCATCATTTGTATGAACCTATATTTATCAGCCTTATGGGGGTTGTATAGTATAGGTGATAAGCATTGATTGTTGGGTATTGTGTGTTCATTGGGCCTTTTGATTTATGAGGATTGGTTTAGGTATTGTTTGTCTGAGCTATCTGGTTACTTTATTATTGTTGTTAATATGGTTAGTTCATAATAGGTTGATTATTTGATCACAACTGAGCTTTGAATTATTATTTTGATTTTTTTGTCTTACAGTTATTTTATTATGGATACTATATCATGTTTAGACGTATGGATTAGGGATCTTGATTATGTTAGCATTAGTTCCTACTATGATTATAAGGCCTTAAGATGCTGGTATGACTACTTTAGGTTGTACCTTTGAGTTAGTATCATTTATGTATATGCATGCATGTATGTGTATATATATATATATATTCATATGTAGTTATGGTTTTACTATATATCCCTCTCTTTCTTTATTTATTCATGTAGTATATCCTTATATATATATATTCATATGCCGTTATGGTATTACTGTATATCCCTCTCTTTCTTTATTTATTCATGTAGTACATCCCTTTTTAGCCTTGAATACTACTATATATCCTTCTTCTGCCTTTATTTGTATATATGCCAATGATATATGGTATAGTGCTTACATCATTGAGTATGGATAGAATAGGATAGTTTATCCTTATTGCCTCCTTGTCTTTATTATGTTAGTTTCCTAGATATCTAGGTGTAGTTTACATTTCTGCTTGTATGTTATTTATATTTGCATTATCTTTGGGGATCAGTAGGCAGTTGCCTACTATGCACCACGTATTGGCACTCACACTACACTTCTACAACTTGTAGATCATAGTACGGGTTCTCGCCATTGTTGTGTGCATCGTGCAGAACAGTTATTGTTCGGAGACATAGGGAGCTCTTGGCATTCATACTATTACTGTTCTCCCTCTTATGTACTAGAATAATCTCTATCTTTTTTTAGAGATGGGTTGTATCAGTATATATATTTAATATCTCATTTTGTATTCTTATTATATCAGAGGTCTTGTACCTATTCCTTTAGGTTTTGGGACTATTTTATGTATGTGTGTGTGTATATATATATATATATTAGTCTTTTATTATATTTATCTTGGATTCTTCCTTTGTTTTACTTAGTAGTCTATTACTAGTAGTTCTGAACTAAGGGTTGGATTACCTACTGGTGGGTTATAGTAGGTTCCATCATTACATGAGAAATTTAGTTTTGACTAATTGATATCAGAGCCAAATTTTACCAATGTGTTGGTGCAAGATCTAAGTGTCTAGTATAGTCTTGCAGTTCAGTGCGTAGATGTCTGTAACCTCTCTCCGAAAGGATCTTGAGCATACTTAGGAAATTATGTTCTTGATTGATTATCCTGTGGTATGTTTTTATGTGTCTCAAGTACATTTTTGACTCTATTTTTTCCTAAATGGATGATGTAAGGTTGTTAATTGATGCAGTGACTTTGACACACATTTCCAAAGCTTTAGCTCAACATCAGACCATGGAGGATATCGATGATCTTCAGCATCAACTGGAGCATTTGGGTCCAACCCAAGCTCCGATAGAGTTCATGACTACTTCTGCCTTTTGAGAGCCATCATTGGGGTTCCCGAGTCTTTTTTAGGATACCTCATAGCCAGGGATGACATTTGATTCATCGAGTAACTTATTGGCTAAAGTTGGATTTATTTGTGTTCATCAATGTTCCTTTTAGGTTTTGAGTATGAGATTAGGTTTCTTGAGTTGTCCAGGAATATTCTAATTCTATATCTTTCAATGTATGATATGGTACATGGATTTATAAATGGATTGGCACTTTCACTCCTTTTGGTGTCAAAGCACTTAATAGCAACTTGTCTTCCTTTTCTCAAGTTATTAATCATGCGAGGGCCATAGTAAGAGTATGTATTGAGAATTGTAGAGGTGGTGGTAAGAGGCCTTGTCATCAGTACTGTGCTATTAGTATTTAATTTGGGAGTGAGAATCTTCTCTATAGAGTTCAGCTATGCTTGTAGCCTATTAGTTTTATGCATATAGCATCTCTAAAAATGGGTGGCTCTTAGAGTATTCATGGTGATCTTAATAGGCAGAGTTCATATCGAACCTCATAGAGTATTCGATATAGGTTTTTAGGTTATAGAAACCTTTCTAGATTAGAAGGGGCAATATCTTAAAGTATCACAGAATCTTGCCGTGGTTTTGGTGAGTTTGGCCATTAGTCTAGATAATGCCTAGACATGATTTGGTTTCTCCGATAGTGTTACTGTGTTGCCCTCTAGACTAGGTATCCTGAAGTATGTTATGATTGCAAAAAGAATGATCATTTAAGTAATGAGTGCCCTCAGTGTCAGTTGGTCAGCCTGTCGGGGTCAGCTCATGTTTCTCTCCAGGTTAGGGATTCAAGGGTATATTAAGACTATAGAGAGATTTTTTACTACTCCAGAGAGTATCCCCGACATGATATTATAAGTCACTTAGCTAATTAAGATTAGTCTCATAATGTCGTGGCACCTTCAGTTAGAGATAAGGTGCTTAGCACCTTAGTAGATAATTTAGAAGCTTAGTTCGAGTCTGGACTCGCTTCGATTCTTACTCCTTGGGGAACGTCAAGTATGTGACTTTGGATTCCACCTTGATAGGTGAGATTTTATTTCTTGCCTTTGCCTTTTTATTTATGTGTAGTAGGGTTCTCGTATCTATCAATGACTATGTGCCATAGTAGAATTATATTTATTATTGTGTGCCTTGGTATAGAGGTCATTATTATATGGCTATCACCATGGACAATTGCTTTTAATAATGAATAAAGTGGATCAGTGTTTATATTTCCCAAAAGGTGCAGGATTTTGGTTTGAGTCCTATTTACCTTGTCGTATTGTCCTTCTTGTGGCCTATTCTGGTGCTTGTTGTTGATTTTATTTTGCACCACCTACCTTTTATATTAATTTTTATATCATTGTTATTATTATTTTCATTGTTTGATGTTTATCGACCCTTGCTTGGTAGATGACTAGACTAGTATTATCTTGTTATAAATCCCCTTTTCGTGGTTCTTATTCTCAAGCTTGAGAGGCGAGATTGGCTTGATGATTTCTCTCTTGTAGAGAGGTTAGGTTAGTAATTTTCCCCTTATATTGGGTATGCTAGATCGATTATTGAGTGGATTATGGCAGTGAGGGTAAGTTGAACTTCCATGGTTCTGTTATAGTTCTAGAGTTGGCTGTTGGGTTGTGTTGCCCATTGTTGAGGTTGACTAGTTTGGGGTTCATTCTTTCAACTTGACTACTTCATCTCCTAGTAGTGGTTTTGATATTGATATTAATGTTGAGAGGCCGTAACTATGTGTGTAGGGGGATAATGGGTGATTTGACAACAAAAGCAATAAAAAATCCAATATAGAAGATTATTTCTAAAACCACATGATATGACTGATTAACTGATATTTCTAAATTTAATGTTGGTTCATTAGAACCATATAAAGCAACACCCAAAACTCCCATTAAGAGAAAAATAGAACCTCCCGCCGTGTACAAA
The DNA here is from genome assembly GCF_002878395.1 of Capsicum annuum. Classification (NCBI taxonomy): domain Eukaryota; kingdom Viridiplantae; phylum Streptophyta; class Magnoliopsida; order Solanales; family Solanaceae; genus Capsicum; species Capsicum annuum. The sequence continues at coordinate 125,436,679 of NC_061120.1, forward strand.
ATAAATTTTGTAGCTAAGTACAGACGTTTCTTTCCTCCCCGCATGGCTAGAAGTAGATAAACAAGAACTAATTCTAACTCCCACATGATGAAAAAAGGTAAAAGGTCCTGAGATGAAAATGATCCAATTTTGCCACTATACATTGCTAACATGAGAAAATAGAATAATCAAGAATCTTGTGTAACTGGCCAAGCCGCCAAAGTCGCTAAGGTAGTGATAAATCCTGTTAATAAAATGAGTCCTATAGAAAGTTCATCTATTTCTAATCTCTAATAGAAATCAAAAAAATTGATCCATTTATAATCCTCCACTAGTTGTATTAATGGATTATCCGATTGGAAATGATAACAAAATGCCTATACCATAGTCTAATAATCAACCATTCTGATTAATTGATGTTAGGTTTTCCTTTTAGTTTCTTGGGTCTGTCTCTTGGTAATAGCTTTAATCTTACTATTGGTATGGTGTCGGGTACTCTATTTTTGTCGTAATATGGTTCTTATTTTAGCAGAGTTAAGAAATTTGAAGATAGGTAATCTTTCCTATGACCTCTTCTTACGTTGGTGAATGGTGTATTCATTGTGGAGGTGGAGTATTAGATTGACCAGTTTCCAGATAAGGTTGCATTTTTTTGAGTCGCTAGAGTTTTTCCTATTTTGCAGCCTTGGTAAGTTCTTAAGTATGTTTTGGTGGTTCATTCCCTCCAGCAGATGTCGAGTTGATTGTGTGTGTTTTCAGTCGATGATTTATCTGTCGTTGTGATTTTGTTCTTCTACTATGTTTTGGTTTTGACCTTGACCTTATCTAGTAAGGATATGTTTGATTTGGATAATAAGGTTGATTGGGTATTTTTCCTTAGATTAGACTCGTTAGCTTAGTTTTTGATTTGGCATCTATTACTGGAAATTTACAGGTTATGAAGAATTTAGAGTGTAGATTCTTACCTATCTTCAAGTTTGGTTTGGGTAGTAGAGATCGAGCGATTCAACCTTAGTGTTGAGATTTTAGCGGGAAGTTATACAGCTTAGGTGCAACCTTCATATTCAAATTTGTCTTATTTGGGATTTCATTTATAGGCTAGCTAAGCTTGCTCTGTGCCTACCTATTCAGTATTTCTCATTTTAGATGGATTATAGTTCATAGGTGTACAAATGATAGTCCATGGCAATGGTATTGGTTCTTTCATCTTTGACCTTGACTTTCAATTTTTGTTGGGATTTTTGGATGATCTACTCAGTAGGAGTTGTAGCACCCCATATTTTGCATGTACTTATTATGCTTATATGGAACTTGATATAGCCTTGTGGTATAGGTAATCGATGAGATTTTTTATGCGAGTATTAATGGCGTAAATGGTATTCAAGATACTGCCATATGTTTTAATGCAACATGACCAAGTTAACATCAATACAACTATTTAACTTGGAATCGTAAGACGGTATATGAATATAAAGTTTAAAGTGACCAAGTATTTACAAGTTTTAAGTTAGATTAAAGGGATTAAGGTCTAAAATAGGAATAATTTTTTGAGGTTCTTGCTTGACTTAATTAAGCTAGTAGGTGAGTCACCTACTTGAGCTATATGAACCAAGTTGATGGACTAAGGCCATGGATCATATTTGGGCCTATATTAGTGTACTTATTGGGGCCCAAATTATGTAAAAGAGGAAGAAAATAGAGAGTAAGACCAATACTTAAATCTACCAAGGCCCAAATTAATTGAGCCCAACTAACAATAAGAAAGTAGGTGCATCACCTACTTTCTCATTTTGAGTAACTTGAACCCTTAAGTAGGTGGATCACCTACTCGGACTAAATTATTGTTCGAAATAGGGTCAAAAGGGGAGGTTTTAGAGGACTTGATATAAGACTAATATAGTTGGTCTTTTTACTCAGATTAAACATAATTTCTACCCTTTTAACTTTAGCTTTCTTTCTTTCACATCAAGGCTTAGAACAACATCCCTAAAATTCCTTTTAGGGTCTTGAAGAGACCCTCACCTTTGCAAACCAAGGTAACTGAAAACATAGTTTTAGCTTAATTATTTTGTGGAAGATTCGAAAAACATGTTGTAAATGCTTGATTAAAAATACATGGCAGAATGTAAAAAAAGCTACCTACTCAAGTTTCTTAGTTATTAACAGACTTTTCTTTACTTCTTTGGTTTTAAGAGTGAAGGAAAGTTCAAATTCTTAAAGATTTTAAGTTAAAAGGATAAGCTATAGAAAATTGAGGTTAGGTAACTGATCCATTTTGTCACCCTTATATATGAATTTAGGAAAGAATTATGGATGTGTTGTTATTAAGAACCCAAGGGAAGATAAGTTCAATATGTGGTTGTTGTGACAAAGGTAAGCTGGGCTATTTTGTTGACTGTTTATGTGAATATGTTGGGGACTGCTATGTTGATATTATGGAAAGGTGTGACTAGTTCGTATTAAAATATAGAAGAAAGGTGTGGTGATGCACCATCAAACTAATTGTTGTATATGTTTATTGCCTATTCTATTTTGTATATCATTTGGACGGTGTAAAGAAGTCAAAGTTCTCTTATAAGAATTTGTATGTTGTGTAGATGTAATTTGAGGAGAAAAGGGTTAAAATAACACCCTTGATTGATAAATTAAGGGCTTAATTCCCTGGTACTATTTTGGCAAAGTTAAGTAGCCCAATGTGTTGGCTAGTCACTAATACTAGTTTTACCATATACTTTATTGTGGATAATAAATTCTAAAGGACGGAAGTTAATTATGTTAACATCAGAGTTATACAACTAGGAATCTAAGGCATACTCTATTTCGCACTATTTGGCATGAAATCTAACACATATCCCACCAAGTAAGGTTCCAAAGTTCTCCTACAACAAATGATACATAATGGCAGCGTATGATCTCCTATGTATCTAATGACCTTTTCCCCACTCTCTAATGTGTTATAACATCTCAATAAATGCTTATTATGAAGTTGCATGTATATTTTCACTACCAAGTTTCAGGAGTTCTCCATTTAGTTAAATAAGACTCATGTGTTATTTTTAGCTTTTAAGTATTTCATTCGTACACCAATAACTTCCTACCTCATTGTTGTTGAATTAAGTACTTATTCATATGTCTATTACTGTTAGATTGTTGTTCCAAGGTACTCTAATGTTATGACCCCCAAATTAACAATCTCAAAGGCTAAATAAATTAAGTAATGCAACTCTGAATTGAACTGGTGGCAGCTCAGGGGGATAATCCTAGCATGAGCCGATCGCTATACCTTTATATATGGGTGGCATCTTAAGGGTAAAAGCCTAGCATGGGCCAATCCCAATCTATATTTACATAGTGGCACTTAGGGGCGTTAGCATGTGTAGATCCTAATTTGTGTATGTACAACTAATCAACTGGTCATTTGCATTAAATAGCTCACACAAATTTTAAAGTAAGAAAGGTAAAATAAATAAAAGAATGTAATGTACTTGTCCCTAAAAGTATATATAAAGGTGGTGTAATAGTACTATTTATACACTTCTATTTGATTTCTATTGAGCTCTTGTATCATGTGTGGTTACTTCCAGCCTTACATGTTCAGTACATATTTTTGTATTGACGTCCCTTATGTAGGACCTGTATTTCGTGCTGCAGGCATAGGTGCTTCAGCTAATACACCATCTTAGTAGAAGCCCAGGATATCCAGTGGCTATTGGTGAGTTCCAAATTAATTTGGGGCTTTCTAAGTCTATTATATGTATTTTGGTATGGTATAGTAGTTAAGATAAGGCGGGGGTTTTTCCCGAACTTAACTAAATCTATGTATTTTTTAGTGGCTTTGTAGAATAATGTAAAGTTAAGCAAGATAGTGTCTATCTTTTAGATGTTATGTCCCCAATGACCAAGTCTTGTATATATAGTTTTGGGCTTGCTATTTATTTCTCATTAATGCATTATATATAAGTATGGCAGGACCTTTGGTTATCATATCTACATATACGAGACGTACAAGGTTAAATATTAGTGCTCTCAAACCTTTACGGCTATGGGATCCTGTCTCTCCCAATAGGATTTGAGGCCTGACAAAAGTAGTATAGAGAAGGTCATCCTAGAGAGTCTACAAATTCATGTCTACATAGAGTTCGCTTATGGGTGTGTTTTGCACCATATATATAAATAGGAGGATATAGGAAATTTAGGGGTTGTTTTTTTTCTTCATATCTTAGATCATCCAATAGAGCCCAAGTTGTAGGTGGAGTTATATTTAACCATTGAATCTGTTTTTATTTCTCATTATAGTAAGGATGCCAGTTATAAGAAGGGGTAAGAATATAGGTAAGAAAGTAGAATTGGCTATCGGAGAAGGGTCTAGCAAGTCATCACATACCCAAGCTAATCCAAGTGAGGTTTAAGCTAAGTTTGTATCACAAACTTCTTCTACTCCATCTGTAGACGAGATAAGGAGAAGAACTACATCCTAAAAATCACCTATTAATGATACTGATCAAGATTTAAGTAATGCGGTGCAATTGTTGACTCATATAGTTTCTAGACAAACTCAAGGACAAGCTACTCCAACCATAGGTTCTAATGGTGCAGATAGGGCAGCTAGCTTACGGACGCAGGAATTTCCTAAATTGGATCCTCACACATTCATCAGATTGGATCTTAATAAGGGCCCAAAAGACTTTATTGATCAAATCTAAATAGCGCTGGATGTCAGGCATGTATCAGGTAAAGAAACAGTCAAGCTAGCAACATATAGATTAAAAGAGGAGGCCATATTATGGTATGAAGACTGGAGATGATCTAGAGGTATTGATACACCTTCATCTAGTTGGAAAGAGTTCATTGAGGAATTTTTTTATCATTACCTTCCATTTAAGATCTGAGAGGTCCATGCTAATCAACTTGAATCTTCACCAAGGGAAATTGAGCATAAGGGTGTACAACCTCCAGTTTAACTCTTTATCTAGGTATGCTCCTAATATAGTAGCAACTATGGATGATAGAGTTCATTGTACTATTACTGCTTTGAACAATGACTTAGATATAGCAAGGATACAAGCTTTTGCATAAGAAATAGAGGATTAGAGGCAAAGAAAAAGAACATAAGAATCGAAAAAAGGGTTTCCAAGAGGAAAAAATCTATGGGGAAATTTATACATCCCAAGGAGAGTTTAGGCCTTGGTTTTGTAATTAAACACCTCTTTCACCATCTTCTTATTCTGTAGCTAATGTTCCATCATTATTTCAAGAGTTAAAAGGAAATCAAATTAGGCAGAGAAGTGAGAGTCAGAGTTCACGAGCAGTGGGGTATCAAGAGCAAGAGAGTATGAGCTAATTAAAACCTCCTCGACAACCATGTAAATAATGTTCAAAGCTTTATATAGGTGCATGTGTGTTTGGGATAGATTATTTCTTTTGGTGTAGTATGCGGGGTCATATAATGAGAGAGTTCCCACAAAGAGGCATAGGTGGTATGGCAAGAACTACTAGATCATCCATGTATCTTCATTATTGGTTCCTTCATTATTTCTAGAATTTATGACTTATTTGATTAGTTACAAGGCACCAAAGCTTTCTCAAAGATTGATTGGAGGTCGGGTTACCACTAAGTGAGGGTCAAAGATAAGGATATACCCAAGACAACATTTTGAACTTGGTACGATCATTATGAGTTTCTAGTCATATACTTTGGGATAACTAATGTGCCTACAACTTTTATAGATTTGATGAATAAAGTGTTTAAGCCATTCTTGGATGTGTTTGTGATAGGTTTTATAGATGATATTCTAGTTTATTCAATACTAAAAGAGGATCATGCCAATCAATTATGATAGTGTTACAGATTCTTCTAGATTGTAAGTTATATGAAAAGTTCTCCAAAATGTGAGTTTTGGTTAAAATCGGTGGAATTCTTGGGTCATATTTTATCTAATGAAGTAATTAAAGTTGATACTCAAAAGATAGAAGCCGTGAATAATTAGCTGAGACCAACAAATCCTATGGAGGTTCGTATTTTCCTTGGGTCAGTATTTTCCTACTGATTACCATGTGTTTTTACTCATATTACACTTCTACATCCTATAGATTATAGTATGGGTTCTCACTATTTTTTTGTGTGTCGTGCAGAGCAGCTATGGTTTGAAGACATAGGGTGAACTCCTGGCATTCGTAGTATTACAATTTTCCCTCTTATGTACTAGACTAATCTCTATCTTGTGTGAAGAGATGGGTTGTATTAGTTTATTCATTTAGTACTTTATTTTGTATTCTTATTATAATAGAAGATATTGTACTAATTCCACTAGGTTTTGGGACAATCCTATATATATATATATATATATTAGTCTTTTATCTTATTTATTCCTCATTCTTCCTTCGTTTCTTTTAGTAGTCCGTTACTTGTAGTTTTAGACTCTAGGTTGGCTTACCTACTAGTGGGTTATAGTAGGAGCCATCATGACTTGAGAATTTAGGTCATGACACCAGTTCAACTTGTATATCAATAACCTGAACCACATAAGTATCCAAAAACAACAGCAACAATATAACTTGTTCCACTTAAGGAATTGTCAAACTATCTAATAACATATATACAGATGTTAAGGGTCTTATAAATTCCCACTTGCCATGACCTGTGGGGGACGAGCTAAGCCTATGTACTAAAATAGTCTATACATATAGTGTCTACCTCCATATCTCAAATCAAGTGTTATTCCACCCTTATTCTAACGTAACCATCCTTATACTCCCTAAAATAATCTAATTTTGTGATGATCAACCTTTTCTAGTTTATATCAAATATCAAACAATACCATAACATGTACAATCACAAAATGAGAAAATTCAACTACACTTGCATATCAATCCATCTTTTTACACAATCTCATTATAGGCAATCAAAATCAACTTGTATATATATCATACAAGTTCAATATTTAATAACATAAGTTCAACAGGCAGATAAATAGAAAATTTACATGAATATATAAATTAACTTGATCTTACAACTCTAATTAAACTATCACCTGCCTCAATCCAAGCCTTATAAAATGCTAACAAACTTTATCCTTGCCTTTTCTTAAATCTTTGGCTTGGTTGTGGTCTAAAGTAACCTAACAATCACTAATAAACAATGCTCTAACAAATTTTAAGGATAATAACCTAGTCTAAAACCCCAAAGTCAAATTCATGAATCATTCCCTTATTCTCAGGTTTTCTACCTTCATTTCACTTTAATTTTATCAAATTTATATTTACTAGTACAAATTCTGACCATGTAATCTAAAATCATCCATCCTTGACTTAAACCCAAGGCTTACACCTTGTTTTCACTACTTTGTACTAGAAAAACAACCTAGGTCAAGTTAATTCCTCCACTATAATCAAGACCAAGAAATTTTAGGGTTTAATTAATAAAAATCTAGTTAAGTAGGTGGATTAACTTACCTCCTCAAAGGAATTTGGATATAAACTAATGGAATTTTCCTTTTTTTGTCATAACATAACCTTAAATGAATGTGCAATGAAAATAACATTTTATGTCCAAAAACTGTTATTTACTACGTGTGGTCTGCCATAGAAATGCCATTCCGACTATAGTAGCCTCGCTATAGTAAGATTTTTCGGCAATTGTAGGGCTGACCAACATTGATTTCTGCTATAGTGAGAAAATCAATATATAGAAGGCTCGTTGTTACACCCTGCTTCCTACTTTAGAAGCATAGCTGAGGCAGTAACTTCATGCATTCCCATTTTTAGCCAATATACACTCTCAAATTTTGATATCTCAAACTAACCCCTTAATGTCAAATGTTATATCTTGAGTTTTACCAACCTAAATTTAATTCAAAAAGTTTTTACAAACTCTTTAACCTCTTGGCTAAAACATTATGATCTTCAATCATATAATCATCAACTTATCTACTATTGGACTTACGAAACCATACCACACTTGAAATTTATCCAAGACTAGCCTAGCCTAAAAGTTTTAACACTTCAGCAAGAATCTTAACCTAAATTTTGGTGTACTACTACACTATAATGGTGAAAAGGGTAGTTATAATTAAGCTTGCTCTATATTATTCATGGATATTAGACTTGGGCTTATTTTATAATTCTAGACCTGGTGCATTTTGACATCATATTAGGGATGAGTTGGTTATCCCCGTACAATTTGTTTCATTACTTTCATGCCAAGTTAGAAAAAATGGTGATACCAATACTGGATATATTGGTGGATAAGTGATTATAATCCTTTTCTTTTGAGACTTATATCTTAATTTGTGACAAGACGTTAGTAGGGAAGGGGTATAGATTTTCTAGATAATTTTTAGGATACTAGTGCTAAGGTCCCTCCATTGCATTAGTTCTAGTAGATTTGATTTATTAGAGGTGTTTACTGATGATTTGTTTGGTGCGCCTCCTGATTGTGGAATCTACTTTTTCATAAACCTAGAGCTAAGCACTCACTTCAACTTTATCTTTCCATATAGAATGGCTCCGGTTGAGCTAAGGGAGCTAAAGACTCAGTTATAAGATTTTATATGTAAAGGGTTCATTCATATGAGTTCTTATCTATGGGGTTCTCCTATATTATTTGTTAAGAAAAATGATGGTAGTTTACATATATTGATAAATTACTAGAAGTTGAACAAAACTACAATTTGTAACAAGTACACATTACCCAAGATAGATAATTTGTTTGATAAATTACAGGGTGCTTTGGTATTTTTCCAAATTAACTTGAGGTTCCGGTATCATTAGCTTAAAATCTAGAACAAGGACATACCTAAGACTACTCTGGATCTATTATTGGAACTATGAATTTTTGGTGATGTCCTTTGGTTTAACTAACACATAGACTACTTTTATGGGGTTGATGTAGGGGTAGTCAAGCCTTATTTGGATTCTATTTTTATCATGTTTATTACTGATATTCTTGTGTTTTCTAAGAGTAAGGAGGAGAGGAAGCTCACTTGCATATTTTTTTGGGGTTACTTAAAGAGAAGAAACTCTTCGGCAAATATTTTATGTGAGAACGTTTGTTGTTTTAGTGTCCTTCTTGAGGAACGTGGTTTCTAAGAAATAGTCTATGGTAGACCCACAAGAGATTGAGTCAATGAAGAATTGAACTAAATGTCACGACTCAAACCAAGGCCTAGTAGTGACGGGTATCTCAAGTCCATCATAGGCCGGAGACCACCCTCTTAGCCTAGCCTTCAAAGAACAATAAATGAATACATCAAAAGTCAACCAAAGTGGTAATAAGAAGCATAAATAACCAAATGAAAGTCTTAAGAATCAAAATGAACATCCAACCCAACACTTGTCCACAAAAAGCTCTAAAACCAGAACACCAAACAAAGTCGGGACATGCCCCCGACTATGACAAAAAATAATCCAAGAAGAACTACTGAGAAATAAAAGAAACAAATGAAATGAGCCGGCCTTCCAAATGATGGAGGCTCACCATTTCATAGTAGATCCATAAGAGCACCAAATCACCTAACGCTACACAGGAGCAATAAAAAAGGTCTCAACCCTACATCCTAAAATGATGTAGCATTCAGAGGCAGTCATAGGAGAGAGCACTATCATGTAACTCAGGAAAAGGGATAAAATAAGTCCATTTAACAATACAAGTTAAAACCCACATCCACAATATTTATATATACATATATAGGTGTCGGTATTGGGATAAGGGTCATGAACGTGATAGTTTAAACCATTATCTTGAACTGTGTTGCTCGCTGCATCCTAAAGGAACTCATGGGTGGGTTCAGCTCCCCCTGCTCAAAGGTCCCCAATGTGTGGTAGCCACACGAATCGAGTAATCTAAGAAAATGCTAAAAACACCAAGGCAATAGCCATCCAAAATATAATGTGTACACCAAGTACACGATCATATAGACTCCCACGCCGGGAAACTTGGTTTCTAGTTTTGGTCCCCCTGAGACTACACTTTTATGATAAGTTACACAATTCCCTTTAATACAAAATTAATTTAGTTTACACATAAACCCAACCATTAACTCAGGAGTCATTCATTAAGGCATTTACCGACTTGGTATCGTTATACCAATAAGCTTGCAATCTTATATAGATATACCAAACTAATTCATGTAACTATTAGACTCTCAAGTTACATTTAAATTCAAAAACCATGGCCACCAAGGACCTTCCAAAATTATTTTTATCATCCATTATCATTTAATGCAATGCAATGTTTAAAAATTAAGTTAAATCATGAATATTCCCTATTCAAAACCAAAGTTATAAAGGTAGGTTGGTGTTAATGTCCTTATCAAGCCAATTTTTTTGAAATTTGGGGAAACCCATGTTCCCCATTTCAATCCTCATAACAATGCACCCATTTAACCCCAAAAACCAAGAATTAAAGTATAAACAACATATTTAAATCATAGGAAATACAATTCAAGTAATAACCAACAAAATTCCCCAAACCGATTTCAAACCCAATAATTAAAAGCACATGAACAATGATTAAATATATGCCATAATGTAAAATTCATGTTAAGGATGAGAGGCATGCCTGAAATACACAAGAAATTGAAGTCAACTCAAATTTTGGAGCTCGGAATAGTGATTTCTTGAAAAACCTTTGAGCTTTCTTGGGTTAGGAGTTACAGAAGAAAATAATAGTTTTTGCTCTTTGAAAACTGAAGGAAAATGGTCAATTTTATGTTTAAAATCCATGCAAGGGGTAAAAAGACCGAAAGCAACTCACCCCAAGTGAAAACAACAAAAATAGAGTAAAATTAATTTAGCAGCGTGGCACATTGCTATCACGGAGCTTAGACACCTTACCACACCCTTATTGCGGAGGATTGGTGGCATGGCACTCCACTATCGCAGAGGCTTAGCACCTCGGCATCCCAAAAAGGCCTTGGACCCCTTCCAAAGAATTCAAAACTTTCCCAAAACACCTGTTAAACACCCCTTAACAAAATTTAAGTTAAAAGTTGACATTACGCACGTGGGAGGGTTAAAAATAAAATCATTGAAATTTTGTTGGGTATTACATTATCCCCCCTCCCAAAGACCATTCATCCTTGAATGAGGATTTAGGAAATTTTTGGCAGAATAACGGTAATAACATATTAGAATCTAAGGAAAAATTAGGAATATGACAAGAGGGAGAATGAAAAGCATACCTTAAGTATTTTCATCCAATGCTGGGAAGAAGAATGAGTACTTGGCTCTCATATCTTTCTCAGCTTCCCATGTAGCTTCTTTTACTTTCTAATTTCACCAAAGGATATTCACCAAAGCTACATGTTTTTTACTCTACCTACGAACTCGTCTATCTAATATCTCAACCGAGACCTCCGCATAATTTAAAAAATCTGTAACACCGACATCTTCAGCAGGCACTATCAAAAAATGGTCACCCATACACTTTTTAAGCATAGACATATGGATAACAGGATGAATAGAGGCCAAACTTGTTGGTAAATCTAACTCATAAGCGACATTCCCAATTATACTTACAATCTGATACGAACTAATGTACTAGGGATTGAGCCTCCCTTTATTCCCAAAACTTATGACTCATTTAATAGGACAAACCTTCAAGAACACCCAATCACTAACCTCAAACTCTAACTCACTCCATCTCACATCCAGATAAGCCTTGTGGCGACTTTGAGCAGTCTTTAAGTCTTTTTATAATCACTTTCACCTTTTTTATGTCTTGATAAACCAAGTTAGGGCCATACAACCTAGTCTCAACTATCTCAAACCACCGAATATGAGACCTACATATCCTACCATAGAGAGCCTCAAAAGGAGCCATTTGGATGCTAGAATAATAATTGTTATAGTAAGAAAACTCAATAAAAGGTAAATGGTCAACCCAACTACCCTAAAAATAAATCGTATAGTCCCGTAGAATATCCTTTAAAGTTTGAATGGTATGCTCTGCTTGACCATCCATTTGAGGGTTGAAAATGGTGCTAAGGTTCACTTGAGTACCCAAACCTTTCTGAAATGAATGACAGAAATAAGAAAAAATTGTGTACCTCAATCTAAAAAGATGGACGTTAGCATTCCATGCAACTTGACTATCTCCTGGATGAACAACTTAGCATAGTCCTCTCCCAAGTAGTTAGTCCTCATAGGCAAGAAGGGACAAGGCTTAGTCATCATATCCACAATTACCCAAATAAAATCTTTCTGCTACTTTTGAGACCGCGGAAGACCCGTGATAAAATCCATACCAATCATCTCCCACTTTTAAATGGGCAACTCTATCTCTTAAGACATACTACCAGGCCTCAAATGTTTAACCTTAACTTGCTAATAAACTATAAACTTAGCCACAAAGTTTGCCATAACTCTCTTCATATTATTCCACTAGTATATTTCCTTCAAGTCAGGATAAATCTTATTCTAACCTAGACGAAATATATATCTGGACTCATGAGCCTCAGTCAAAACCCTTTCATGCAGCCCATTAACATCAGGAACACACAACCATCCTTGATATCTCAAGATGCCATCTTTCCCATTCTCAAAAGTCATAACCTTTTGCTGACCTACATCATCCTTAATTTTTATAAATATGTGGTCCGAATCCCGCTTCTCCTTTACCTCAGCACCAAGGGATAATTTAGCCACTTCTTGAACAATCACTCCTCTATCTTTGGAGTCCAAGAGACGAACTTCCAAGTTAGCTAACCTATGAATATCCTTCACCAACCCTCTTTTCTCCTCATCAATGTGAGACAAATTCCCCATACATAACTTTCTAAGAGAATTATCAACCACATTAGCTTTACCTTAATAGTAGTGAATACTCATGTCATAATCCTTAAGTAATTTGAGTTTTCGTCTCTGCCTAGATTTAATTCCTTCAGCATAAAAATATACTTCAAACATTCATAGTATTAATAAATAGCCACATACACCCCATATAGATAATGGCACCAAATCTTCAAAGCAAAGGCCACAACCGCCAACACTTCATCTTGAGTCAGGTAGTTTCTCTCATGAACCTTAAGCTGCCTGGAAGTATAGGTCACAAGCTCACTATGTTGCGTCAATACACAACCCAATCCAATACAAGATGCATCACATTATACAATAAACCTATCAATGCCCTTAGGCAGGGTCAAAACTGGTGCAGAGGTCAACTTATCCTTTTACTTCTCAAAACTACCCTCACAAGCATCTAACCATAAAAATTTAAACTTTTTTTCGGTTAACTTCATCAACGAAGTAGAAATAGACAAATAAAAACTCTCCACAAACCTTTTATAGTAGCCTACCAAACATAAAAAAACTCATAATGTCGATTGGAGTCATAGGTCTAGGACATTCCATAACTGCCTCAACCTTTTAAAAATTCACCTTAATTCCCTCACTAGAAATAGCATGCCTAAGAAAGGTCACAACACTTAGCAAAAAGTCACACTTAGAAAACTTAGCATATAATTTTTGGTCCTTATGGTCTGCAACATAATTCAAAGGTTGTTGGTATGATCCCCTCACTCTTCGAGTGACACTAAGATGTCATTAATGATGACTACGACAAATAAATCTAGAGATTGCCTAAACACCCGATTCATAATGTCTATACCAGGTCCAAAAAGAAGTATTGGGAATATTAACCTCCCAGATCTTAAACTTATGGTACCCCAAACAAATATCAATCTTAGAAAAATATGTCACACCCTAAAGTTGATCAAAAAGATTATCAACATTTGGGAGATGGTCCTTTTTTTTACTATAATCTTATTCAACAAACGATCGTCTATACACATTCGAAGAGATCCATCTTTCTTTTACATGAAAAGCATAGGAGCACCCCTCAAATAAATGCTAGGATGAATGAAACCATTATCTAGAAGATCCTTTTACTACTTTTTTAGCTCCTTTTATTTAGCCATGGTTATTTTATTAGGATGGATGAATAGGGGATGGTTATCCGGTATAAGATCAAACTCAAAGTCTATTACCCTATTGGGAGGAATCCTAGGAAGATCATCAAGAAAAATTTCAGGAGATTGGTTAATCATAGGGATATAATAAAAAGAAGGACTTTTAGAATTAGAATGCTTAACTCGAGCATAATAATATAGGCACCCTTTTGAAATCAACTTCTAAGCTCTAAGATAAGAAATAAACTTCTTTTTGGGCACTAAGGAACTCCTATCCCATCCAATCATCAGTTCATTAGGAAAATAGAAACTGAACTTTTGGGTCCTACAATTAAGAGAAACATATCAGGAATGGAGCCAATACATTCCCAAGATTATGTAAAAATTTACCATATTAAGCTCTATTAAAGAAATCAATACCTCCCTATGAAAGATGGACACAACACAACCCAAATAGATTTTTCTAGCAACAATAGAATCCCTTACTGGAGTAGACATAGAAAAGGGGTCGAAAATATTTTTAGGACCAAAACCAAAGTGTGTAGCCACATAAGGGGTAACCTAAGATAAGGTATAACTCAGATAAAATAAATAATAAATATCATGAGAGAATAGTTGTAACATACTAATGATAATGTCTAGTGAGGCCTTAGATTCTGAATGAGTAGCGAGTGCATAGAGGCAATTTTGACTAGTGTCGGTACCTAAAGTAGCACCCTTAGGTGCAGAAGCTGAATAAGTGGTGACTAAAACTTTATTAGTACTTGTGGAAACTTAAGCTATGGACAATTTTACTGTAGATAACCTGGCTAACAAGAATTGAAACATAAATTCCTCCCCTTCTCATAATAACCCCAGTGAAGTTGCCTACAAAGTCAACATTGAGGGTAAGGTATGGTTGACTCAGCTCCACTAACCTGAGACTAGGCACCTTGAGCCTTAGAACCCTACTAGTCTCAAAACAACGATAATCAGAAGGTTTAGGATAAGGAGAACTACCTGACGAATAAAACTTTTCTCGATTATTTATCTCAGTCCACTATTTACCTTCTATCTTATATTTTTCTTACCTGTACCCATCTTTTAATGTCTAAACATCTTGTTATGCTTTTTTCTCATCTTTACCTACTTCTTTTTGTCATCCTCCACCTGCTATTTATAAACCACCAACCTATAGATATCCATATCACTATTCAACATAGCAGCTTTACACTAACACTAAATCAAAGGACAAACTAGAAGCAAACTTCCTCATTTTAGATCTCATATTAGATAGCAACTCCGAAGCATAACAAGAGAAATGCTAGAATTTTATATTATAATCCTTAATGTTTATCTTACCCTACTTTAAGTTAATACACTCTTTGGCCTTAGCTTTCCTCAACTCCTAAGGAAAAAATTCTTAAGAAAAGCACCTGAAAACTCATCCCAAACCGCTAACTCAACATCATCACCCCTCATTGCTTCCTACTCCTTATACCACTGGTAAGCTACATCTTTCAACTGATAAGAAGAAAACCCCACACCCTATTAATCAGTAGCATGCATCACCATGAAAATCTTTTCTAAATAATCAATAAACCTCGAGGATCCTTCCCAACCTCAGAGACTATAAAGGTTGGGGGATTTAACCTGATAAATTAGCCAACCTAAGTGACCTCAAATTAACTAATAGAAAGACCATCATGATCATACCGATGAGGCTATGATGCTACTAGTAGAGCAAGTATATGAATAGACTGACAAAACTCTACATTAGATATAACTCCTTGAGGAGACTGATCATGAGTATTACCAGCCTAGGAAGCCTTGCGGGACTAGTAGGGAATGATAGAACCCCATATGGAGCAGCATAGTCAGGAGCAAGGACAATAGACCAGGTCTGTACTTTATAAATAATGTGAGTTCCCTCGATATTTTCCTTAGGAAGGATAGAGGATCAAATAAAGTTCCTTCAACTGTCAGATCTTTGGGGATGTATGATTTGAAATACGAGTAAGCCAAGAGTAAGAGAATCTTAAAAATAACTAGACTCTATAGCCCAAGTGTAACGCCCTAAAAATCTATCTCGAGATGTCACACAGTTCTTAGGACCACAAGTGATCCCAAGCTAACCCATAAACTAGCATACTATTAAGCAACTGATTAAATATGTATAAAATAATTGAGTTTATTGTATGAAAACCTAATAATGATACAATTGTGAAAATATAATACTGATACAATTTTACATTCTGATAAAGTTTGAAAAGAGAGACTGAAATTATAAGACTGGCTCTAACTAACATCTGTGAAGCCTCTACTATTCTGACGATAGATAGTTGGGGCACGTTTCCAACTACCACTAATTAATACATATAAGTAAAAAAGTAAAGTACATGAATAACATCTAACTAAATTCCCCGAAGTAGGTGGACTCATCATCTGCTGGCTGGAATCTGCAAATTATCTGAATATGGTATGCGTGCTACAACTCGTACCTATATTATGAGATAATTTAGCATATAGACATATATGTGGATCAGTATTTTTGGAATGTACTGAGCATATGGGGGTGAATGCATAAGTAAAACAATAACTGTATATATTTATAGATTTTCAAATAATGCATGCTAAGTATATATGACTCACATAGGCTTGAGTAATCTTAAAGTTGAAGATCATAAATCATGAATAGTAAAGCATATAGTATAAATCTTATGAGTCATAACCCTTAGTTCTAAAATCTAAATTTCTATTCTATTCTCATATCATATAGTCTACGTGAAAAAGGACTCACCTTTTTATATCTGAAAACTAAAAGTTGTAATTCAGTAACTGAAATCTTAAGTAAAATAATATCTAAGTAAGTTTGTGAGCCTTTACACTTGGTTTCTAAAATCTGTTCTTTTTTAAAAGCTATATTTTAATTTTTAGAGAAAATACATTATATTATGGAGATTCTTCTAACCTACATAAACCATGTGAGTATTCATGGAGTCCAACGTCTCATCCTTCTAAGGAGAAAACCTCACATTGGGGAGAGTTGTCATACTCTTGCCAGAGAGTATAACCTGCTATCCATATGATCGATCACAAGCTAAATCTGTCATCCATATTGGAATAGGAATAATCTTATAACCTGTAACTATGTTGGCTTGTAGTTCTAGGGAAGTAGGATGTGCTAAACCCACACTTCCCGCTCGGTACTAAATACTACTCCCTTATTATCTGTATGCTCATTCTATTGGAAATCTACTTCTAAAATAGTATAATGGTTTATAATGAAAATCAAGTATGTATCTGTAAAGCTAAATCCGTAATCTGAATCTATAAAGTGGATTTCATGTCTATTCTTTAGACCAAAAGTTCAAATCATCAATAATCTGAAAAGAAACTAGTCATAAAGTGCTCATAGCACAATTAATCTTGAAATAGCAATACTCATTAGGGCTTAGTGACCCATGCTTCAAACTCATGTAAAATCATAGAAAAACATCATGCTCAATATGCTTCTTGAAAATACTTCAACAATATCAAAATAATAAAATCAAGAATCTTAATATCATGCTTAAGCTCAATTAGGAAATTCTGGAAAATCGTATTATACGCATAATTATATGAAAATAGTTATGCAATTCATCATCAATCACTTGCAATCTCATAATAATCAAATAATAAAAATTAGTTATGAGCCCTAATTTCCAATCACGTGAATTTAACTTAAAAAGATAGTTTTGGGCGCAAGGACGAAAGAATTGTCCTTGTTCTTGGATTTCTTGAGTTGGAAATTCTTAATCTTGAACTATCTTGGAGAATTAATGAGGAAAATTAGATTTCTTGCAGATTAAGTTTGAGCTTTAGGGTTTTTTTTAGAGAGAATTAATGAATTAGTTTGACTTGAATTCCTATTTGTGTCCTTGAAGGTTGTTTCTTGAAGAAGATGAATCAAATTGATGTTCTTAGTAATGTTCTTGAATGATTTTCTTGAACTTTTTGGTATAGAAAGATTAATTGAATAGACGATGATGGAATGGATGAATCTTGAAGAGAATTGATCAGGGTTTGTTCTTGGGAGTAAAGTAGGATAATGGGGGCAAAAAAATGCCCTAATGGAAGCTATATATTGTTATATTATGACCGGGGTTGAGGGGGGAAAAACCCTATTGCCCCTCATTAATTTAGAGTAAAAATGCGTAACTCTTATCCCGATTTTGCTCTTTGCCGCGACGCGGTACCATCGTGACAACTTACTACCTCACACAAAAAAGCTTTAACTTTTTGCTCGGGTATCGTGTTAAGGCAAAATTGGTATCGTTGGAAATCTAATTCAATTATATACAATTTAGGGGGTTTTGAGCCAAAAATTCCATGTTTATAAAAAGTTATACACATTTAAAGTAGTCCCTTGTAGAATCGAATGCCAAATTTTGGATGAATCTAATTTTCTTAGCTCTACTTGGCTCTAAGTGACTTCTATGAATATTATTCAGCTAATAAGAACTTAATATGCTTAGGATTAAAGTCATGAGTTCAGAAAATACACCTTCACCACGACGCAGTGAAATCGTACAAAGTAACTGGAAAAAGACAAGTGCGAATTTGCACTCTGGCGCGACGCTGTGCTATCGCGTTGCACCACTGGAAATGACAATTGGGAATTTTGACCTCTCCATGATGCGAGCTTAATGTGGAGGTCCACTAGAAAATGGCAAATGGAAAATCACCCTTTACCGTGACACGGTGACTGCCTAGGTGGCGCACTGTGAACACTAAAAGTTCCTTAACTTCTCAACCGAGTATTGGATTTGGGCAAAATTGATATTCATGGAAAGTTTATTCAATTTCTCACACAATGCAGGTCTAAATCTAGAAAATTTCACATGCATAAGAAGGTATTCATTTTTGAAGCCAACCTTTGTTATTTTAGGAGCGAAATTATGCCAAGAAAATTATGGGGTATTACAATATCTCCCCCTTGGGAACATTCATCCTCGAATGAGACTGGTTAAACTAAGAGTATTGAGGAACTAAAAGCCCATACTGAACATGCATGACTAGGAACATGATTGCTTAATTGAGTCTGAAACATGATACATGAACTGAATATCATGACTAAGTTGATTTCTTGAATACCTGCACTGACATGAGAATGGTTATAAGGCTAAGATAGAAACAAGAGAGTCAACTTATGAGTAACCATTACTTTAGGCTGGATCTAATTTTGTGAGAAGAAGATGATAGGTTTATGACATAAAAACTTGGGGTATTACACCAATTATGGAGCCCCAAATAACCATAAAAAGGACTCTACTCGACATGGATTTGTGGACACCTAAAGACCCTGAACCATTCTCTGATACCAATCTTGTCACAACCCAAACTAAGGCCTAGTCGTGACAGGTATCTCAAGCCCAACATGGGTCAGACCACCCCCTTATCCTAACCTTCAAAGCATAATAAATGAATACAATGGAATCCAACCAAAGTGTTAATAATAAGGATCAATAACCAAAATAAAGTTTTAAGAATTGAAATGAACACTTAACCAAACACTTTTCCACAAAAGCCTTTAAAACCAGAATACCAAACTATGTTGAGACATACCCTGAGTATGATAAAAAAGAGTCCAAAAAGAAATACTGAGAAATAAAAATAAATAAGTAAAATGAGCAGGCGTTCTAAAGATGGAGGCTCACCACTTCACATCGGATCCATAGTAGTACCAAATCACCAACACTTCATATTAGAAATATAAAATCCCCCATACCATACATTATAAAATGATGCAATATCCAAGGACGATCAGTGGGGAACACTAGCATGTAACTCAGAAAAGGGATAAAATAATGCCATTTATGAAAAACCAATCAAAAACCAAATGCACAATATTTATATATACATATATAGGATGTCAAGATAGGGAGAAGGGTCATGAACATGAGAGTTTAAACCCTTATACTAAACTTTGTAGCTTGCTCTTTCCTAAAGGCACCTATGAGCTATATAGGTTCAGCTCTCCCTAATGAAAGGGCCCTAGTGCATGTTAGCCACGCGAACTAAGGAATTTGAGGAATAGATAAAGACACCAATGAGATAGCCATCAAATATATAATGTTTGTACCAAGCACACGATCATATTGGCCCCTGCTCCAACAAATATTGGTCCTTTGTTGGTCCCCCTGGGACTACACCTTCAAGGTAAGATACACAATTCTATTTAAGCCCAAATGAAATTAGTTTACACATAAATTCAACCATTAACCCAGGATTTATTCATTAAGGAATTTACTCACTTGGTATAATCATACCACTATGATTTCAAGTTTATATAATTATGACAAACCAATCCATGTAACTATTAGACTCCTAAGTTCTATTTAAGTTCCAAAATCATGGCCACCAAGGATCTTCAAAACCATTATATTATCCATTATCATTTAATGCAATGCAATATTCTAAAAGTAAGTTAAATCATGTATATTTCATAGTTAAAAATAAAGTTATAAAGGTGGGTTGAGTTTAATGCCATTATCAAGCAAAATTTTCATCAATTTGGGGAAACCCATATTTCCTTTTCTAATCCTCATAATAATACACCCACTAAGCCCTAAAAATAATCAAGAAAATTATAAACAACACATTTAAATCATGGAAAGTATTTCAAGTAATAACCATAAAAAGCCCTCAACCCAATTTGAAACTTAATAATTAAAAACACTTGAACAATGATTAAATATATGCCATAATATAAAATTCATGTTAAGGATGAGAGACATGCTTTAAATACCTAAAAAATTGAAGTTAATTCGATGTTTGGATCCCGGAATTTTGATTTCTTGAAAAACCCTTGAGCTTTCTTGGGTCGGGAGTTAAATAAGAAAATAGTCGTTTTTAATCTTTTAAAATTAAAGAAAAAGGGTCAATTTTATTTTTAAAAGTCATGAAAGGGGCAAAAATATTAAAAGACCCTCACCCCAAGTGAAAAAAACTGGTCAAAATTTACATAGCGGCATGGCAAACCGCTATCATAGAGTTTAGCCTCTGTGCCAAGCCCTAATCATGGAGGCTAAGTGGTGTGGCACTTTACTATTATAGTGGCTTACTGCCTCAGCATCCTAAAATGGTCTTGATCTCCTTCCAAAAATTCAAAAACTATCCTAAAACACCCTTTTAACATTCCATAACAAAATTTCAAAAATTAACATTTCGCACGCAGGAGGGTCAAAAATAAAAGATTTGAAATTTTGCAGTGTCTTACACTTAACTTACCTCTATAACAAAAATTTGTTGTTTTGTAAGGTTTGATAGTTTCTACCATAGGTTTGTGAAAGGGTTCACTTTTCTTTCTTTCAATTTGACTCGATTAACTTAGAAAGAGTTTTATTTTGTATGGACCAATGAGTGCGAAGAGGTATCCTAAAAGTTCAAGACTTTATTGATGTTAACTGTTATCCTTAGCTTGCCAGTGAAGGGTAAGGACCTTTTTGAATATTATTATACCTCATGTTCTAGTTTAGAAATTGTTTTGATAAACAAAAAGAACATGATTGCTTATGCTTCTAAGTAGATAAAAGTTCATAAGACGAGATATCCTACCCATGAATTTGAGTTGGATACTATGGTGTTTTCAGTTAAGATATGGAGATGCTATTTGTAAGGGGTAAATATGACGTGCTCACGAGTCTCCATAGTTTACAACATATCTTTACTGGAAGAGACCTGAATCTAAGATAGTGTAGGTGGTTTGAACTACTCAAGAACTATGATATTTTGACTCTTTATCATTCAGGAAGGCTAATATGGTAGTAGATACATTGAGTTAGAAGATATGAAGTATAGTTTGTTTAGCATGTTCAGATATATTTAGGCGTCTGTTAGCTAGGGTAGTTTGAACCTTAATTAACAACTTTGTGAGGCTTAAGGTGAGAGAGAAAGAGGAGTACTATTAGCTAATATATAAGAGAAGTCTAGTTTTCTTGACCAAATTAATTCTAGGAAGTTTAAAGATATAAATCAAAGTAAGATGTGTGATAGGGTGCTGCAAGGTGAGGCCAAGGAGGCCATTCTTGGCGATGAATATCTTTTGAGGTTTATGGGACAAGTTTGTGTGAACTATATAGATAACTTGATTCAGTCCATACTTTCTCAGGCTTATAGTTTAAGATACTCCATACATCTCAATAAAATTGAGATGTATAATAATTTGAGGTTGCACTATTGGTTGTATCGAATAAAGCAAGATAAAGACAATTTTGTTTCTAAGTGTCAGAATTGCTAGCACGTGAAGTATGAACATAAGAAGCCTATTGGTCTTCTTTACAGAATATTCATTCCCAAATAGAAGTGGGTGAGAATAGCAATGGTTTTGCTATTGGTCTTCCCAAAACTTTGGGGAAGTATGATTTGATATGGGTGGCCGCGGACCGACTGTCTAAGTCAGCACACTTTATTTTGGTACAGGTGATGTACATTTCAACCCAGTTGGCCAAGATTTATGTCAAGGATTTTTTCCAACTACATGGTTCTTATTATTATTATTTTGACAGATGTATGCAATTTACCTCTAGTTTTTGGGAAAATTTTATAGAAAGTATTGGACACTATGTTTAGTGTTTCACCCTTAGTCTTATAGGTGGTATGAGCTAATTCCAAGTGTTAGAGGACATCCTTTGTCCATGTTTCATGTATTTTGATGGTCAGTAAGACTAGTTCTGACTATTTTAAGAGTTTGTGAATAATAACATTATCAATTGAGTAGTAATATAGTTCTTTTTAATGCTTTGTATAGGAGGAGGTATAGATCTCCTATTCGACGTTTTATTTCTTTGAGGTAAGAACTTGGGGTGTTAATTTTGTTGAATCAGTCAGTGGAAAATTTTAGATTTATACAAGAGAAGCTTGTGGCAACTTAAAGCCGACAAAAGAAGTATGCAGTAAAAAAGTAAGAGATATCCATTTTATGGAAAATGAGCAGTGTTGTTCAAGGTTTCACCCATGAATGATGTGATGAAATTTGGGAACAAGGGCTAACGTCACCCAAGGTCTATTGGAATATTAACTTTAAATGGCATAGGAAAGGTATCTTACAAGCTATCCTTACCTCCGAATTTGTCAGGAATCAATCCCATGCTTTATGTTTTGATGATTAGGAAGTATCATGAGGACAATGATTATATCATTAATTAGAATTTGGTTTTTCTTGATGATAATATCTCTTAATAAGAGGAACCTTTTACATTATTGAGCGTGTTCTATAGAAATATAGCACTTTCGACACTTAAAACTATGAAAATATGCAAGTTTCTGAGGTTGTTTTGTTAGATATGATGCGTTTTAGTTATGTTTAGCAAGAAACTAGGTTTTGGATACTGAGTTCGTGAAAAAGATGAGAATGGTGTTTTTGGCTACTTATTTAATCTATATTAGGTATTCCTGACTCTTTTCGAATGTTTGTGACCAAAGAATGTGATGAAAGTTAAAGATTTCAAGCTTGGTTACAAGTGTTGGAAGTCCTGATACTTACCTATGTCTACATATGGATCACATACAGCACATGTGGTCAATGTTAGACAAAGGTAAGTACTGGAATTGAAGATCCCGAGTGTAAAAGAGTTGAAAAATAACTTTCAGCACTTACCTATGTCAATATGTGGACCATATATAACACATATAGGTTACATGTGGGTAAGGTAAGTGCCATAAGTTCAAAATCCTGAGAAAATAGCTATAATTTTTCATGCACATGTAGGTGTATAAATACACCTCACCTCAGGCCACATGTTCCACATGCACCCAAAGCCAGGCTGCATGTGGACACCACATGTGGAATCCGACCTATTTTTGTCCTTTTTCATCCGGGCTTTGATTTTATGGTTTCCAAATGTACTATAAATACCCCTTATGTGCTTTTAGTAGAATTTATGCACTCTTGATACTCACAAATATATTTTGATTCCAAGATTCAATTTTGGTCTTTGACCTCTTTTATATTGATTTCAGTTGATTAATTCAGTTAAAGTTTTGGATGTTTACTTTTGATTATTGTGATTTCATCTTATGCTTTCAATATGAATGCTTGTGATTACTTCATAAGCATGAATGGCTAAAAACCTTTTGCTAAGGTTGTGGAAACCCCGACATATTGATGAAGTCGGGGAAGTGCTATTGTTGTTCTGAATTGATACCCATGCATGCATTGTATTATCTTCACTTTAATAAATATCTTAGCGGTTTCAAATATTAGGATCCCACCTATTTTGTTGCTACTTACTCAAAAAGAGTAGTGAATAGGAAAAGATAACTAAAATAGTTATTTGAAGTTTAGCTGTGATCCATGCCACTAGGTATTATATAAATAAGATAGTTGGTTTTAATCTAATAATTAAAGACTCAAAAGGTAATAGTTAACTGGGATCAAGATAAGGTTTAGTAAGGCGATAACCTGAGACTCAAAAGGTAAAGGTTTAAATTTGTCAACTTGTCCAAAGGATTGGTGATGGTACATAACTTATCGATTCTACATGCAAGTTATCATGTTGGTTTAATAAATAATGATAAGCCTACGAAGTTTAGAAGTCATGGAGAACAAAATCCCAATAATCACTTATGACTGATTACAATCGAAGTTGATATTTACCATTTATTTGATATTATTACTCAAAACCCCACATTTATTTTTCCAGTTCAGCCCATTGATTACAATAGCTGAGAGCCACAATTCCATATATTACCATGGGATTCAACTCTAACTTTGTTGGGTTACTATATTTGACAATGACCACATAACCTATAGAGTGGAGGTATATCTTGAGAATTTTACAGGTCTTTTTGTTTTTATTATTTATTGGGTATACATCGGTGTATGCATAACACATGGATATAGGCAATCCCTTACTCCCAGTGAATACGAACCCAGAGAGGATCCTACAAAAACCTAGTTGGATGATGGAACAAAAAAGAGATGATATTCCTGAAGGGGTTTAAGATGGTGCGCCTCCTTCTTCTCTCAAAAGAGTTCAGGATATTGTTGATCAACAAATTATGTGCTTTAGCACAAGTCTCTAATGAGAGAAGAGTAGAAAATGAAGATCAATGGATTTCTAGTAAGGCAAATCTAGCTGAGCAAAGACAAGAAGTAGACCACCGAGAAACACTTGGTGAAAATCAGAACAAAGCTAGAGGAGGTCGTCTTTAAGTAATCCCAACATATCAATATGTGCAACCATATGAGGATGATAAAGATAATCTGGGGTACATTGATCCGGTAGAGACTGAAGTCATTATTCTTTCTATCTTTCCCCCTAATGTTAAGTTTAATATCTCTAGTGTTATGATCCAACTATTATACTTAAAGGGTGTGTTTGTGGGGTTGTCTACAGATGATGCAAACATGTATCTAGTGAATTTTATGGGGATCTTCTTTTCATATACCATTCTAGGGGTTAATCAAGAAATGAATAGACTGAGGTTGTTCCCCTTCTTACTTACAGAAGAAGCATCTTTATGGATAGGGGAACTTCTAAGAAGATCAATCACTATATGGAAGAAGTTATGTAGGTAATTCTTGAATAGGTTCTTTCCTCAATCTAGGGTGTTGCAACTGAAAGATGAGATTTGTAATTTTAGGCAACTACAATCAAAATCCATGTATGAGGCTTGGTTCAGATTCAAGAAAAAACATAGCATGGTGCCCAACTATTGAATTACAGGGGTCAGCTTGTTAGAGATATTCTATAGAGCCCTAACCATTAGTTCAAGAGTTATAATAGAAACTATATCTGGAGGAGCCTTTATTATATTGAGAAGAGAGATAGCTTGTAGCTTTATGAATCAGATCTTAATAAGTAAACGATGATGACAAACTCAGGAGGTTGAGAAAGGTTTTGAAAATTGTGATAGTGTAGCTTCCAGTAAGCAGAGAATGGCTAAGGATATTGTTGCTCAGGAGATTTCACTATTACAGACTAATATATGTGAGTTGGCCAAATAGTTTACAATAATAAATTCTTCAAGGGTAAATGCAGTAGGGGGCATAGGGTGCAACATCTAGGGTTTATGAGTCTGATTTAGAGGTGGAAGCAAAGTATTTAGATTGTTAGTTGGTGGTTTTTCGATCCCAAGGGCAAGGAAGTGAAGGTCAAAACTATTATGATGATAAAGGCAAATATATTCCACCTGGGAAATGAGATATGGAATCAAGAATAGAAGAAATGTTGATTAAGCTAGTGAAGGGTTAAGAGAGCCAAGAATCTCGCCTTAAAAAATTTAGGGATGATATTTTAGGATTAAGCCAAAAGGTTTAATCAAATTGAACTGCTATCAAATAATTTGATCAGCAGTATAGGCAAATCTCTACCGCTTTGGCTCAAAGACGGTTAGGTGCCCTGCCTAGTGACACTATGTAGAATCCTCCAACACTTGTTTGTTGTCTGGATATTAACACTAGGGTTGGAGCCCCACCTGGTGAGAATTTTATGCCAACTACTGATGAGTCGAAGAAGGATAGTATTATTGTTGTTGAGCCACCTGAAGTTGAGTTTGAGAAGCTGACTTGTAGTGACGATTGGATTGTAGATGAGTCTAAAGATAAAGTGCAATATTTTAGTAGTATTTATCATCCCTCATCAGTGAAAAAGGAAGAGGATCCAGGTACAGTCAACATTCCTTGTTCTATTGGGCCTTTTGATATTAATTAGGTTCTATGTGATTCGGGTGTAGGAATAAATGTAATATCATTAGTGATATACAAGGTATCAGGGTTAGGAGAACTAAAGACTACATCTAAAAAGTTGTTGATGGCTGATTCATTTGTTAAATAGCCAATGGGTATTTTGCATGACATAGAAGTAAGGGTGGCATCCTTCCCCTCTAAGCAGATGATTTTAGATTGTGAAGTGGATGCCAAAGCTCCGATTATCTTGGGTAAACCCTTCTTATATAATGGCTAGTTATTGATTGATATTGACTTAGAGTAGATCACCTTGAAATTGAATAATGATCAAATAGTATTCAATGTGTGCATGACGGTATAATATTCAGATGATATATGGGTGGTGGTAGTCATAGAGGTTGTGGATGATGACGTGGTTTCAATGGATGTGCCTATTGAGGAAAGATTAGGGTTAAAATCATTAACAGCAGTGATTATGAATTATGAGAGTGATGGGATAGATGAATATAATAGATGGTTAATGTATTACATGGCAGAATTTCTTATAAATATGCCCCTAAAAAGTAGGATTTTGACTTGAAAAATAGAACCACAACTCCTGCAAAACCATCCACTGAGGAGCCACCTGTATTTAAATTGAAGGCCCTCCCATCTCATTTGAATTATGTATTCTTGGGGGCACAATACCCTACCGGTGATTATTATGGCAGATCTGGCAAGAGCACAAGTGGAAGCTTTTACATTGGTGATATTGGGGGTAATTATATGTCCAATCACCAATACTCACCCATAGTTGGACTTGTTCTGAAGCCAAAATATGCTATTCTTATTGTATTTAAGCCTTAATTATGTTTTGTATCTAACTAACATGATTAGTGATGTAGGGTAAATTTCTAATGGATTTGGACAAAATTGGATGCATATTATAAAGTAAGTGATGATTGGATGCTATGAGTCGATTATATAGAGTATCGCAGACACTGGAAGGTATTGGAAAAGAAGTTGGGAAGGTTGGATCAGGTAGCGGAGCAACGAGCTGAAAGGAAAATATGTTTTGCCTTAGAAAAATAGTAGAAAATAATTTATAGTGGAAGCAGTTGATTAGCCCCTGACGCAGGCTCCAAATCCATGCCTCGATGCCTTGGTAAAATTTTTTAAGGCAATTTCCAGTAGAAGCAGGCGATTATCCTGCAGTGCCTCATATAGAGCGACGCACTGGCGCCCGCGATGTGGGCTCCATTCCACCCAGGCTTAAATTGACCTATTATAAAAGCCAATACGGTAAACATAATTAAAACTCTTTCGAAAGCACAGAGCAGCAAAATAGAAAAATCTCTCTTTTAGGGTTCTTAGAAATTCTTGGAACCTCTTTACTTCAAGATTAATTCTTGGTATGATTAATTATTCATTTTTGATGCTAAATTTAGACATGAGTGGTTAAACACCCTTGTTCTGGGGTTGAGGCCAAGAGCATGATTACTCATTAATATTCTTTATCATAGTTTCTTATTTGCTTACTATTTTGATTAGTGGACACCATTAGAATAAATCGATATTTCTATGTACATCTGGGAGGATAATCATAGGATAGAACGAAGAAATTAAGGAGCAAGGTTTTCATCCTTTTATAAAATAGAGGATTTGAATTAATATCTAGGATAGAGATATACCTAAAAGCCTTGTTTGGTTCAATCATAGGAAGATATCCATATGCATCTAAATAGATTATTGCAATCCCGTTCATGATGTAGTTACAAAGTTCATAAAGGTAGAAGATTAGACGTCTGAAGACCATGATCGTGTTATAAATCCTGTGAATCATCAACCCAATAACCAACTAGAATATGATAAGAATAGAGATCTGTAAGATTGTTAAAAGTTCCTCAACCCTGGAATTCTCATCATTACTGTTTACAACCGTTACTTACTTTGCTATTGTTACAAATTATTATTTCTTATTTATTTACATTTTTATTCAAAACTTTAAAATCCTCTTGATACTTAAAAACACTTAATACCTCCTTATCTAAACTAAAGTTGGTTGAATTACTAGTTGCATAGTCTTTGTGGGTACGATATCCGACTATCTAAGTCACTATATTACTTGTACGATTAATTGGTATTGCAAAAATTCAAGAGAGCTATTGGGTGGACCATTCCAGACATTATGGGGATTCCACCAGGTATATGCACACACAAGGTACATCTTAAGCTGGACAACATTCCCAGTATAAAGTTTTAGAGATGACTAAATGTTTCTATGCAAGAGGTGCTTAAAAAGGAGATAATCAAGTGGTTAGATACCGGGGTGTTTTTTCATATGGCAGATAGAAAGTGGGTAATCCTGGTTCAATGTATGCCAAAAAGGGGGGAATCAAAGTTGTTCCAAATGAAAAGAATGAATTAATACCCATGAGGCCAGTGACCGGTTTGAGAGTATGCATGGATTATAGAAAACTAAACAAGTGGACATAAAAAAACCATTTTCCTATGCCTTTCATGGATTAGATGCTGGATAAACTAGTAGGTAGGGGTTGGTATTGTTTTCTTGACGGGTGCTCGAGTTATAATCAAATTATGATTACTTCCAAAGACTAAGAAAAAACTACTTTCACTTAGACGTATGGGACCTTTGCATTCAATAGAATACCATTCTGATTATACAATGCACCTACCACCTTTCAGAGATGCATAATGTCCATATTCTCTGATATGGTGGAGGATTCAATTAAAGTATTCATGGATGACTTTTTAATAGTTGAAGACTCATTCGATGATTGTTTGGCCAGTTTTCTAGTGCACTGAAAAGATGTGAAGAGTCCAATATGGTACTAAATTGGGAAATATGCCACTTCATGGTGAAAGAAGGTATTGTTCTAGGGAACAAGATCTCCAAACATGATATTGAGGTTGTAACACCCTGAGAGTACACCCTATGCACCACATGGTACTTACAGTCCTCAGGGACCACAAGCTAACCCATGAGCTGGTACCTGCTGTGAGCACTAAGTAAAACTGATAACAAAAGGTCATTAGTTTTTCTTATGATAAAACTAATAACTATATTGGACCTTTTGAGATCCTTTGCATAGTTGGTGAGGTGACTTATGAGTTTGTATTGCCCCTAGATTTTATTGTTGTTCATTCAATTTTCCATGTTTTTATGTTACGATGGTACATTCTAGATACATCTTATGTGCTCATATGTTATTTTGTTCAGTTGGATGTGTGGTTGACCTTCGTAGACGAGTCGGTTCTCATTTTAGCTTGTGATGTCAGGAGGTTGCACACTAGAGAAATTCCAGTAGTTAAGGTTCAATAGAGGCACCTCCTAGTAGAGGAGGCTATTTGGTAGATTGAGAGTGAGATGTGGACCCAGTATCCTTATGGTATACTTAACCATTCACTTTTGCAGAAGAAAGTTTCTTTAATATTGATATTATAATGACCCTTCTGGTCATTTTCTATGTTTCTACTTATTTTTGTTGTTTAAAGATTTCCTATAGTTTTCTCTAGTCATTTATGACTTACTGGAATTGACAATTTAGTTACCGGGTAGCTTATTTGATTTTTAGAGCCAATTCACTATTTTGAGGTCCTCATTGGTTAAAATTATCTATTGAGCAAAAACTTGAGCCAAAGGATCTTATATGCCAATTCTACTTATTTCACTAGCTCTAAAACATTAATTTTGGGCTAGGTGGACCCTTGGTTTGGGTCTCGAGGCTTTCAAAATCATTCGGGTTATTGGTTGGAAGTTAAGAAAAATGGAACGTAGGTGTGGGACCTTTTTTTTATTGAAACAACCTTGGATGGAAGTTTTGGATGTGCCTTTGAGTTCGGAACATTGAATTTGATAGGTTAGCATAGTTTGTTTACACATAGGGGATTTTAGGTGAATTTCGACAGGACTACAAAGACTTAAAAAATTCCAAGTCTCCAATAATGCATTGCAGCTGATGTGACTACTAAAGTGCTTTAGAGGCCCTGTCAGCTTAGCAAGTACCGTTTTAGCAGCAAGTTGGCCACTAAAGCGCAAGACGCTTTAGCACCACTTGTCCGCTTAAGCGGCCTGCGTTAGTGGGCAAGTACCGCTTTAGCTGTACCTGGTACCTATAAACCCCCCCCCCCCCCCCCCCACTTAGCCCATTTTCTCCCATTTTCAAGACTATAGAACTCTAAGGAGTGAAAATTTGGGGGAACTATTAGTGGGTAATTTTGGAGTGTTTGATGCTCAAGTAACGCATTTCTTCTGAATTCTTGGTGAGTTCTCGTCAATTTCATGGAAAATTCCTCTATTAATTTTCAAAATTCCTAAAATATTAGTGAATTGATTTTAGTACCATTTGATCTTAAAATTTACCCATTATTAAGGATAAATGTTCATTTAGCATAGAAGAACGTGTTGACAATGTTGAAAGTGCAATTCCACAAGCGGGCTGCACATGAAAGTTTTACGTAATTTTGAATCCGATGCACAAAAATTCAATATAGGTACTGGTGTTCTTATTTTGATGAGTATATTATGATTTTAATAGCATGGAATCTTGAGAAAGCTCTTTAGAAGGGAAATTCATCGATTTATCGAATCTCATTGGGCATCCTTTGGCGTTGAGGTAGGCTAGGTTTACCTTTCTTATAGATTGAGCTTAATCCTAGTATATTTATAATAACATGTTAGGTATTGGATGAAAATTAGGTCTTGAAGGTATAATTAGTGTAATTTGGCACTTTAGGCGTAACTGGATAAATTTTTCATATTTAGGATAGAATTACTATCTTAAGGCTTAATATTACTGATCTAACATCTAAAAATAAATATAGATACCTTAACTTAGTCCGAAGTAGAATTTGTCTTAAAATGAATTTCAGGAATTAGAAGTGGGCCCCTTCAGCCCACCTTAGGTTAAGATTATTATTAGCACCTTGTAACTTTATAAGTGAATTATATCCTTAAATTTGTATATTGGTAGCTTGTAAAGTGTGGTTATATGGTTATTATGCTAGTTTGGTACTTCAGATTTTATACTAGTTCCAGTTCCACACCAATGGTTTATGATCTTGAGACTGGTTCGATTCTAGCAGGGTTTATGGTATGAGATCCGGTACAAGTGATCCGACATTTGATTATATGAGTTTTGTTTCAAGTTTGGCATTGATGGTAGTTTATGGAGATTATGGAATTGGTTCCAATCCGAGGTTTGTGGTATGGATGATTTCTTGGTTATGACTTGAGATATGGATAAATGATGAAATTTCAGTTATTTACTTTCTTGATTGCACCATTTGGGCTTATGGGGGCCCGCATTGGGTTATTTACCTTTTTGCACTTATTGGCTTATGGGGACCAGTTGAGTAGTTTTAATTTTGCATCCTTTACATTATTATTCCGAATTTATTTGCTTATTTATGTACAACATTTGTAGCATTATTCCAAGTTTCCTCTTTCGCCTTGGCTTAACTTATTTATCTTCCATATTCTTGTAATTATATTATGATTTAGCTCAATCATTCGATGACGCCTACTAAGTACTTGTCGCTTTGATACTCATACTACACTTCTATACCTTTTTGGCATAGATTCAAGTACTAGTGGTCGTCGTTGACATGACGTTCGTGCTGAGTTGGGTTTGGAGATACTGTGAGCTCTTGGATCTAGATTTGTCCTTCTTTGTTCTACTATCTATATCTAGTTTTTCATTATTCGAGATTGATTTGTATTGAACTTATGTTTCTTTTTACTAGTGGCTCTTGTACTGGCACTACTAGGTTGTGGATGTTATTTCTTTCTTATCTATATTTCAGACTAGTATTATTATGTGAATTATTGTTGTAAGTCTTCACTTTTAAATTTCTGATTTTTATGTCCTTTTTTTTTTATCAAATTAGCCCATTGCTCATAGCTCCGGGCTATGATTTGGCTTAACTTTTGGTGGGGTAAAGTAGGTGCTATCATGACTCACAAATCGGATCGTGACATGCACATTTTTTATTTTTTTTAAAAAAATATATAATAAGCACATCCTTAATTTCTCTTGTTAATAATAAAAAATAAAGTGTTAGTCAAGTAAATGTAAGAATTAGATAATATCACATATAACATGAACGATCACATATCACATATAACACAAGAGTTAAATAAAACACGATGAAACTAATCATCTTAAAGACCTCATTAAAGTCAAATTAAGAGAATTTTATACATGCATCTTTTAAGCCATAAAAGCCTTAACCCAACATATAGTAAAACAAAATCTGCAATAACTATAATGAAACAAGAAGGCAATTTAGGAGAACATAGACAGAAAAACAAAACAGTGGTATTACAAAATACTGAATTTGAACTTCACTTAAGAAGAGACTAGGATCGGGTTGACTTGCTAGATTAGTAAAGATTTTAAACGAGCTCCAACAATTTATCAAGATAAGAAGTGAAAACCTCTTGATCATTTTGTATCTTCTCCAACTCAACTATGTATTCTTCAATCACTAATCATCTGAATAATTAATTTTTGCTCTTGAAACTTGGTTCTTTCTTCAGAAGGTCACACTCGAAAAATGTTTCTTTGTTGATTATATTCTTTTTTAGTCTCTTTATTTCCTTCACCCTAGGACACTAAAGATTCTCATTTATCATAATCTTATTTTATTTCTTCTTTCAAATTTACAGATGATATGGCACCACAGAATTGGGTGCTTTGTCATTCGCTTCATCCGTCTTAGTCTCATCAATACCCTCAGCACTAACTCCCTCATTACTGGATATTTCTTTCATAGTTAAGACCTTTTATCCTTATAAGTATCGACTTTCTCTGCTGCTTCACTAACACCAGGAGAACATGGTTGATATCCAAGGGCTTCTGGGTTGACATAAACCTCATCCCCTTATCTATTAATATTATCAATCTTTTTTCAACATAGTTTCATTTTTTAATCTCTTCTTCCTTGTCCTGCACCAGTAGAGATGTAATTCACAAGTGTTCGGTTCAATTGATGATTTATTGCTTAGTTTTGTATATAATGGGCAGTTATCAGCTGGCTTAGTTGTTGATTCTGCTGAGTTGTAGCACCCATGATCATTTTTGCTATCATCTTATCTTGATCTTCTCGTTGCCACCTGGCTATAGTAAATATTACCCCACCTGGTATAGAAATAATTCAATATGTCACCAATTTTAGCTCAAGTTGCAGGGAGGATAAACTAAGAAAATAGAGATGCATAGCATTTGGAGTAAAGGTATCAGGAACTAATATATGAAATTCAAATGAGAACTTTAATGGAATTCAATTTGGCAAGCAGTAGTAATAGCATAAAACATGTCCTGAGGATCGAACAAGGTTTAATCTCATCGGAAGAAAGAGGGACAGATTTCTATCTTCATAAGATATGCTTATTTTCACTTGAGATTTAAACTGTTTATTTTCAAGACATATTCTTCAGGCGTCTGGTAAGGAATGAAATCTTGTTTGTTACATAATTATATTGCCTTCTTTACTCTTAAAGGCCTCTATATTTAAATAAATGCTACTGAACTGTATGATAATCTTTAGAACATGCTACTTTTATTAATATCTTGGTTAATTTATTTAAACTGGTCCTTAATACATAAAAGTATAAAATGTTTTAAGCAGGAAGTATTAAGGATGAAATCAAAATTCTCTATGTGAGCTTGTAGAATGATGTAACTTCTCAAATTATGTTAGGAAGGTTGTTATGGTTTTTGAATTAATACAATTTCATGTTCAATTATATAATTATTAGCTACATATAAAACTTTGTGAACTAAATAACAAGCATCAGCGTTCAACAAAAGTTAGATGTTGAAACAACTAAAAACATACTCAATGTTATCTCACTAATGGGCTTTAGAAGGGTGATGTATACATAGCCTTACCCCGAAGGTAGAGAGGTTGTTATGTATAGTCCCTCAGTTAAAGTAAAGCATCTCAAAATTAGTAAGAAAAGGAAATACAATTGGGAAGAAACCATATAAAAAAAATTGGAGTAAAAAGCAATAGCAACAACAAATAATAGATTAGCAAATAAATGGTGAGACAATTCTTTTTAAAAAAATTAATTACATACTTATTTGAGCTTTTGAAAACTTTACAATGTGTGTTTGTTACTTTATAAAAGTAGTAAGAATAAGTTAAGTTGCATATGTTTGAAATTTGAAATATTCTCCAGAAATTCTTGAAGAACTTATGAAATTGGCCAAAAATCTAGGGAACTATACTTACAATGGCCAGAATTTGAAGACTATTGGCAAAAACTAAAAAGTAGGGTTATTTGCCCTTTTTGCACCTATTTTGTACTGGTCTTACACTTTTACTCCTCATGCATAACAAACACTTTTTGTAGGGCATAAGTTTATATTTTCTCATTCTACTTTATCTATTAAGTTCAACAGAAACCTAGGCAGTCATGAATGATCATGATAATCTCACAAGACATTTTAAGCCATTGAAATAACCTCTTTTTAGAAACTTGGGTAAGACTACGTATAATAAACCCTTGTGGTTCGACCTTTCTCGAACCCTATGTATAACGGGGAAGTAGTACACCAGGATGCCATTTACTCTCAGTAGAGTGTAGTACACGCTATAAAACCAGGCCAAGATAATTCTTTTGTTTGGCTATACTGCATCTCTAGGTCTCTTTACTCAGTGTTTCACTTCACTTAAAGGCTATAAACAAATAACAGATATATATATATATATATATATATATATATATATAGTCAGGGATTCTCAGCCCCAAAAAAAAAATAATAGTATTTTGTATAACTCTTTAGAGCTATGATTTAAAATATCCTACTAGAAGAACAGGAAGGAAGCTACATTCAGTAGGAAATCAGGAATAAAGTTCCTCTAAACATACAAGATATTGAAAATAAATAATCTCTATCAGGTTGGTCCTTGACCTTCACAGTTCACACTCTTTTATGTTCGCGAGAAGCATTTCCTTTCTTGAGTTGTTGACAATCATCTGCACAGGATAATATTACTCCATTTATCAACTTCAAGGAAATCATTATTTTAGACAACTTTCTATCGTAGACAAATTTAAGCTTATATATGGCCTCAACATATATAGAGATGAACAGAGTTTTCAAAGAGTAGAATTAACATATGATTATATTTAAGTAAATGTAGATGAGACTTAACAATTCCTATACCTATAAACCTATTGCATCATGTAGGTTGTCAAATATCTAGTCTGAGTAGTATATTGCGTGCTAGCTTTATCTATACAGGGAGACTAAAGTGTGGTCTGATAGGACACTGAAGGTTGTACCTTTTTCCCTCCAACTCCGTATATATATATATATATATCAAGGCTAAATTTCTGATATATTTCATGCTGAATGAGATTTTTTCCCTTTAACCATTCAACCCACGATTCCGCATTTGCTAATGAATTTATTTGATAAATTTACGTGGTGGTTCCACAAGCTTCGCATCTCAGGGGCCCCAATCTCAAGCCATGGCTTGGCCGGTCCACTGAAATATATAACTGCTCTATCTTCCAGTATAGATTCTATGACATTAATAATAGATCAATAACCTAAACCAGCAATGTACATGAAGGATCAATCTGGTGCACATGACCCTCGAAAATAGTTAGAGAAGGTGGAAGTGTTCAAGGATTCCATAATTCAAAACCAGAGTTCAGGTTCTGTACGATAGAATAAAGAGAGGTCAATGTTAGGACATCCTATAAACCACATTGTTAAGACAACTGCTTAAACAAAGTAAGAAAAAAAATGGCTACATTTCCATTAGATTGATTGTTCCTCTTTTGTTCGAGAAGAAAAGCTTACACCTTATTCGAAAAAGGGAGAGACAGATTTCTATCTTCATAAAATCTATTGTAAATGAATTACTACAAGTCTTTTCTTTCTCATCCATTGAATAATGAACAGATGTTATTCAACGTGGACATGGGGAGAAACTAGCAGAAGAGATAAAAAGGGGGCAACATCTGTTGAAGGAGTTGAAGCTAAATTCTTGCAAGTAGGAGCCGGCTTTGTTTTTTCATATCTTTCCATTTGGATTGGAAAATTTACATTATTCTAATCTTGAGAAAGCATCTGCAAATATATTTTACTTGCAAATAATGAACATGGAAGTACAACAAGTTGGTAGTTTTGGTTATCACCTTATTTTAGTTACTCAGTTACTCTAGATAACTCTATAAAAGTTATTTGTCCAAGGTCGTTCCTTGTTAAGAAGAACCATTCTTGTCACTTGGAGATGATACTTATATGAAATCTAAAGGTAGTATGAGAATCAACTAAATTTCTCTATCTTCAAATTATCCTTCTTGTTTTTAGTATAAATGTTTTGCTATTGGAAGGTGCAATGTTGCTGGAGCACTTACCACTTATCGGTATCATTTTATTCTATATGAACCTATTAAGGGCATATCGTACTCATTCTTCTCAAGCAGCTGTGGCCATGCTGTTTTGTTGAACCATGTAAATCTGATCTCTATTGTGTGAATTTGTCTCTCATTCACTGGTTCGTACGGAGAACCTAGTTTTTGTGCATGTGGTTCTTATAAAGAAAAGCGTTCTCAATTTTCATGAAACTAAAGTGATAGGATGAACGTAAGCTCTATTTAAGTAAACCAAATTGGTGTAGGCTGATGAAGAAATAATATGGTCTGTGCTAATTTTTGAAATTGTTTCTTTCGACTCTAGTTCATATTATGATATTGTGTTTGCGGCATCTGGGCAGCTTAACCATGTTGAAATTTGAGATACTTATTTATGGTTGCCTCACACTAATTTCCTTTTCTCTTTGAGGGAATATACTTTTATATAAACTAATAGTCCCTTTAGTTATAATTCTCAATATCTGCTACATTATTTCCTATAAAGCTTGCATAGATGACTTGAGACCTTTTTGTTTCTATGTTCTCATTTTGAACTAGGTTCTTTCTTCATCAAGATGGAAGAAGGGTGATCTATTTCTGGATGATGTCAACTCTCAATTGAAGAACAAAAATAGTACAACTGACATTAAATTAGACTCAAGCTCCAATATGAGTTCTACAATTCTCTCTTTTATTTCACTGCTTATTTTGTCATCCCACTCTTGTATGGTGCTCTTGGATTTCTGCTCTTCGTCTTTAGTGGTAATTTGACAATATATGAATGCACAACCTTTTCTAATTTATAATACCATGTTTATATTTGTAGCCTTCTTATCATTTGCTTTTAGGGTAATTACTTGGCATAGTTTTCTTGTTCTTTCTCTTATACAATAAAATTAGTCTAATATAATTATGTTACCGATGTTTAGCTTTTCACAACCAACACACTTGATGAAGCTTCTCCAGGGTTGAAAACAATTTTAAGCTTCAGAGTTCTTGACCAATGGTCTGGAAAGGTAAACAACTCTACCATTTATTTGTCAAATATTGACATTGAAAGAAGAAAATATGTGGCTCTCTCTATTATCCAAATAGCAGCTCAAGCTATGCAAGTTCAATCCCATGTTAGGGTGCTCTAACTATCTTATTTCAACTGCAGGAGTCCCATGTGTCTTTACTTTGTTTTTCATATATGATAAAAATGAGAAAGAAATATATCATCTACTTTATGAGATTGTCTAATTTACATGAAAATTGAAGTCCGATATTTGTAGGAAAATTTTTAGCTCTACAAAAGATAGATAATAGACAGAAATGATCTGATCGAGCTTCTTCCTTATGTTGAGAAACTTTCTTAAGCAGGTTCTTGAAGGTCAAGGACATCAGGATTTTCCTTGTCTATAACAAGTGTTATCTGTTTGTCTGTAATGATAACATGCTATCTAAACTTACTATGAACCCATTTGATATTTAATTTTTTGAACTTATTGAACAATTATGAATCTACAAGGGTGTTCAAGAAATCATCAGAAAGCTAAAGAACTTTTTTTTAGCTGGATCACTTGCAGGTTTACGAAAAAAATAGATGCTAGAACACAAGAAGACGAAGAATACAAGCTACATAGAATATCTTGAAACTTATCGCGAGTAGAACTTGATACTATGTAAAACTTGACTAATCATTTGAGTACGTAACATACATTTTACTTTTGGATTTAGATTACTAGTTTAATTTATTCCATATTTTGGATTATGTGATTATTAATGAATGATTTTGTTTTATGATGTGTGTATAATTATTTATTATAATTTATTATGTATGTAAATACTAATTTTAAATACATCGCAATAGATATTGTTGTAAATGTCATAATAGATATTGTTGCAATGGTTTAATGTCATTGCAATAGCTTCTATTGCAATGGTTAGTAACCATTACAGTACACTACTAGAAATTACCCCTATGGTGATGGTTGCAAAACCATTGCAATAGACAGAAAAACTATTGTCATAGCTCAAACGCAATGGTTCAGCAACCTTCCCATAGGTGGGCACTATGATAGGTCTATAGCAATGGTTTATGCGACGGTTCTAAACCTTCGCCATAGGTCAATCTATAGCGACGGTTTCAGACAACCATCACCATAACTTGACCTATAGCGATGGTTATTTTTTGACTTATCACGATGCCTATTTTCATCTATTGCAATGGTTACTAACCATTGAAATAAAAACTATTGCAACACCATTAAACCGTTGCAACAACATCCATTGTGACGCTTCTTGAATACCTATTATAACACCTATTTTCATCTGTTGCAATAGTTGCTAACCATTACAATAGACTCTATTGCAATGACATTAAATCATTGCAATAGATTCTATTGCAATGAGATTAAACCATTTCAATAGGTCAACCATAGATGAAAATAGACGTCTCAATAAGTCAAAAAATAACCGTAGCCATAGTTCAAGCTATGGCCACGGTTGCAACCGTTGTAATAGATGAAGATAGGCATCTCAATAAGTGAATAAATAACCATCGCTCTAGGTCAAGCTATGGCGATAGTTGTAACCGTTGCAATAGATGAAAATAGGCATTTCAATAATTCAAAAAAAATCGTCTCCATAGGTCAAGCTATGGCGACGGTTGTCTAAATCGTCACCATAGCTTGACCTATGGCGATGGTTCAGACAACTGTCGCATAACTGTTGTCATAGACCTGTCGTAAGGCCCACTTATAGGACGCTTTCTGAACCGTTGAGGTAGAGCTATGGCAACGGTTTTTTTGTCTATTGCAACGGTTTTACAACCGTCACCATAGGGGTAGTTTCTGGTAGTGAATTTTCATTGTTTCAGCCTGATGTAGAGATTGAGCTCACTTCACCATGAATAAAGGATTGAGTGACTACAATTCAAATCACCAAGCAAATACTTAGATATTTATGTTTATTTGATGTCAAATTATTTAGATTTTAAGGATTTAAAATTGTAATGTTCAAGTTATTATACATAAGTTTGTATAAAACCAATTTAACATGATGACTCATAAAGCTTATTAATATGTATTTGTTTGATGAAATTTGATTTATATTGAATACGTTATTTAGTAAAATTATTTATTCATAATACTTTAAAAGCTTGATGTAAATCAAATTTCACATTTTTCATCTTAAAAATGATATTTTGTGGCAGTTGTAAGCTCCACAAATTAAATTGCAAATACTAATTTCATATCACGATATAAACCCATAAAAATTTTATTTTTTAAATATTGAAATTATTTTGTGAAGGTTCTAAAGTGTCACAAATTAATGTCAAAATGCTCCACAAATTCATAAGTCATGTTGTGTCATGCGTCATGGAGATTAATTAAAACCACAACAAATGAGCTTGTGGCAAGGCTAATTGTGGTATTTTTTAAAACCTCTATAATTCAATTTGTGGGGGCTGTAAACTACCACAAATTAACAAAATAACCCTCATAAATTGAGCCTTTTTTGTAGTGAATTAATTTTTTTCATTTCTTGTTCTTGAAAAGGTTTAATAATTTGAAAATTCATCTAGAATAAATTGGAAGTGGTTTGTGAAGTCGACATTATGGAGTACTTTTATATTCTTTTGAACGAGGAGGGGGACAGAGGCATTGAGTTAGGGGAGCTGGAGCACTCGGAGGAGAGCCATGATTTCAGCTACTGTAGGCATTTTAAGGTTGAAGAGGTAAAAGAGGCTATTCATAGGATGTGGAGGGGTAGGGCGATGGGGCCGGATGAGATTTTCGTAGATTTTTGGAAGTATGCTGGTGGGGTAGGTCTAAGGTAGTTGATGGATTTATTTAATGGCATTTTCAAGACTGTGAGAATGCCTGAAGCTTGGAGATGGAGTATGATGATTCCATTATATAAGAATAAGGGTGACATTTAGAGTTGTAACAACTATAGGGGTATTAAGTTGTTGAGTCACACTATAAAGATTTGGGAGAGAGTGGTTGAGCGGAGATTGAAAAGGGTCGTGTCAATTTCAGAGAATCAGTTTGGATTTATGCCTAGTCATTTGATGAATGAGGCAATCCACTTGGTGAGGAGATTGGTGGAGCAGAATAGAGAAAGGAAGAGGGACTTACACTTAGTATTCATCGACCTGGAAAAGGCTTATTATAAGGTCCTGAGGTAGGTTCTTTGGAGATGCTTGGGGGTTAGAGGGGTCTCGGTGGTGTACATCAGAGCTATTAAGGATATGTACGATGGATGGAAGACCAGGGTGAGGACGGCGGACTGAGAGCATTTTTTGATCGAGACAGGGTTGTATCAAGGATCGACTCTTAGTTCATTCCTATTTGCATTGGTGATGGACGTGTTAACATGGAGTATTCACGGTGAGGTGCCTTGGTTTATGTTATTTGTGGATGATGTAGTGCTGATTGATGAGACACGGAGGGGCGTGAAAAAAAATTAGAGGTTTGGAGGCAAACTCTTGAGTCTAATGGGTTCAGGTTGAGTAGGTCCAAGATGAAGTTTGGAATGCAATTTTAGTGACTTAGGGTAGGAGGATGATATGGTGGTGAGGTTGGACTCCTAGAATATTTGTAAGAGGGATAGTTTTAAGTATATTGGGTCTATGATTCAGGGGAATAGTAAGATTGATGGGGATGTCGCTAACCTTATTAGAGATGGTTAGATGAAGTGAAGGCTCGCCTCGGGAGTGTTGTTTGATAAGAAGGTGCCCCTTAAGCTTAAAGGTAAATTCTATAGAGTGGCAGTCTATCCCACCATGTTGTATGGTGCGGAGTGTTGGCCAATCAAACACTCCCACATCCAAAAATTGAAGGTGCCAGAAATGAGGATGTTGTGTTGGATGTGAAGAATTAGTAGAAGGGACAAGGTTAGGAATGACATTATCCAGGAGAAGATGGAAGTGGCTTCGGTGGAGGACAAGATGAAGAGAAGAAGATTGAGATAGTTTGGACAGGTAATGAGGAGGGACGCGGATGACCCAGTTCTTAGGTGTGAGAGGCTAGAATTGGATGGATTCAGGAGGAGTAGAGATAGACCGAAGAAATAATGGAGGGAGGTGATCAGACATAACATGGATCAGCTACAGTTTACTGTGGACATGACCCTAGATAGGAAGATATGGAGCTCGCAGATAAGGGTAGATGGCTAGCGGGAGGGTGTGGGTTGTAGCAAGTCGTGAGGAGGGATCTTGTGTAGCCAGGTTAGTAATCTTAGGACCGTGTGCATAGGTGTCTTTGGTTTGTGAGTGTTTGTAACTTCTAGGTGGGTGCCCATTCATATTTTCTTAGTTCCTATTTTCTTATTTCATGTTACCTTATCTCTCATATTTTGTATTTCTCTGATTTATATTTTATTATTTCTTACGCCCTTCTGTTATGTTATACATTCCCTTGTTTACTATTCTTTATCTTGAGCCAGGGGTCTATCGGAAATAGCCTCTCTACTTCTTCGTAGGTAGTGGTATGGACTGTGTACATCTTGCCCTCCCCAGACCCTACTTGGTGGGAATAAACTGGGTTTATTGTTGTTGTTGTTGTTAATTTGAGATTTTCTTCCTATCAAATAAAAAATTTGTAGTCTAAATTAGCTCTGAGGTGGATAACTCAGATATTTCTAGGAATTTGTTTCATTGGTTTTAATATTGAAGGTAAATGTAGTTTAACTCAATTTGCTCGAATATTATCACTATGTAACTTAGGAATCTTGCTCAAATAACATAGTAGTATAGATAGGATTGAACAACAAACTACTAAAAAGGGGATGCAACCTAAGTGTCACAAGCACCAAGTTCTTTGACTAATTTTGTCAATGTGGTTGAGTATTCTTCAAGAATAGGGGTACTATCATGAGACAACATCTAAGGTTATATGGTCATATCATGCATGCTTACCTATTACATCATAAGACTGAGTTAAATATCTTTAGGCAGAATACATTAGAGGCTCTTAAACTTGTCAGTTTTTTTGTGTTGGCACCTAAATTAAGTCATGTTACTATTGCACATTTAAACCTCGCATAAAGTGTGTCTATTAAGCATACCCATCTAAACGGTCATATATTTAGAACCAGAATTTTCTCAGATCCTTACACGTGAAATCAAATGTTGTCTACATTAATCAAAATACATACTTCATTATTTAGGCGGAAACATAAGCGACCCCCTGAACTTGTAAGTTTTTTCCTTATTGACACCTCAACAAGGTCATGTTTCTATTGAATCTCTGAACTCCTTATAAAATGCACGTGTCTATTAAATCCTCCCATCTGACATGGCACATATCGTGTTCTTCACATTGTTTGAGTGTGTGTAAATGTTAAAAAATTGTTGATATGGACTTGGCAATAATAATAATTCCCCCACCCCCACCCCCTTTTAACATTTTTGACCTAATTTTTTGTCTTTTCTCTTAATCTTCTCTCTCTCTGTCTTCCCCATCTTCAAACTCTAAATTCAAGAACA
Source organism: Capsicum annuum (assembly GCF_002878395.1). NCBI lineage: Eukaryota > Viridiplantae > Streptophyta > Magnoliopsida > Solanales > Solanaceae > Capsicum > Capsicum annuum. The sequence goes on from NC_061120.1 coordinate 125,480,073, forward strand.
TAAAAGATCTATTAAATCTTTGTCTCTCTTTGTTCTTTATGAAAGTGGTTAAAGTGAGGGGTCATAACAAGATATTTGATCAATCTTTCCATATGAGCATCAAATTTGTCAATAAGTTTGAAGACCCAATTGGGCTTGTTCGCTTTGAATGATGACATTGATTGTTTAATTTGGTTTTCACCGCGCCCAATGAATGCCCCTAATTAGGCAATTCCTCAAATCAGTTTCTATCAACAAACTGGGTGAACCAGTCCCAAGATATGTGGTTTTTCAAACCAAAAGATTTTCCAATATTCCAACTCAAGTCCTCAATCTCCGATTTCGATTCTCATATGGCCCCTAAGTTTTAGATATTCTTTGTTGGGCTTAAGGAAAATAAAGCCGGAGAAATTTGGAATTGCAGATTCTTTTCCAGTCTGTCCAAAAATTCAAATGGAGAAATCATCATTTTAAGGCAGAGAGCAGACATTTTTCGGTAAGTAAGATGGTTTTCATTGACGAATTGTTGATAAAATTTGCTAGAGCTGATATTTCAAAGTACCAAAAATTGATGAAGCCATTATAAGCCAGAACTTCAAAAATACATACACCGATACCAATTGATTATTGAAATTTTAGATATTTTAAAAGATGGAGTGTAAAATAAAATTGGGTGTGGTGTTTTGATTGGTTAAAATTTTCACGTGTGACAAGTTTGATTCACGCTCATAACTCGTAACAAATACAAGCTCAAAAAATATTTCACGTCAGAAGATTATGTTTAATTGACACATTCTATGAAAGCTTAGGTCTTCAATAGAAAGATGACATAATTAAGGTGTCAACATGAGAAAAAATAAGTTTAGGGAGTTACTTATGTATTTCTCCTTTTATTTAATACTACATCCAGGTAAAAATAAACCCAAAAGACAACTTTGACACTTTATTTCCCACAAAACTCTTCTATCCCCACCCAAAGTTCATCCTTGTCAAAAAAAACCCTAGAAAATTTATTTAATTTCATTAACTCTCTCACAATATGTGAAGAAGATATAAAATAAAAGAAGAAATTTATTTGGATTTTAATTTCAATTTCATTAGTTTCACCCATATTTAATCCATGTAGTTGAAGAAAATAAAATTTATATGGAAGATAAATTCAACATTGCTATTCGATGAGAAGTACCTTCAAATGAAAAGAGAGAAATTCTTGAGCTTAATATGTTAACAATGGAAGTAAGATGAAGAGAAAAAAAGAGGTGAGAAATAAAAGAAAAGTTGAAGAAATTAGGGCTAAATAATAATAATAATAATAATAATAATAATAATAATAATAATAATAATACCATTGCAAACCCAACATCAATGATTTTTTTTACATTTCACAGACAGTTAGGTCAAGCGGGTGTGCTTAATAGATACACTTTATGAGAGGTTCAGGAATTCAATAGGGACATGACTTAATTAAGGTGTCAACTAAAAAAAACGACAAGTTCGATGAACTGCTTATTTATTCTTTCATATGATTGATATATTGACCCACTAATCACTTTAATATAACATAATCAATCATTAAGGGAACCGAGAATGTGCTTAAATCATCTTAATTAAAACAAGCGCCAACTGGTTCTTTTCTATGTTGCTCAAAGCGCAGGGTAAATTTAGGATTTGAAGGTTGTGGGTGCTCACTTCCTTTAAGATAAAACAACGTGTTGCTACTACGAATTGAACCCACACCACTTTGGACATCAAGGTGCTTAATTTCCATACCAGAGCTAAAGAACCCAACAGTCATTTGTGTCTATGAGTGCTTAACAATACATTATAATCGATTTTACTGTATTTCTACATAAATATATAAAAATTTTATCGGGACCAATAAGGTGCTCAAGCACCCGACACGAACTACGTGGGTCCACAACTGTCAAAGCCATGATAAAAGAATGAGCAATCCACTCCTTAGTCTTATAGATCATAGAAATATATCCCTTTCATTGTCACTTAAGAAGATGTGTATAACATTTACTATATCTTTTCATCTAAAAATATTTGTTCTTTACAATGTACAGAAATTGTATTATCATAAAATATTGAAACCTGTTCAATTATCATATTATAATCTTTTAGTTGTTGTTTGATACATATTAAATGTGTACATCATGTAACAATAATTACATAAGTAGCTTCTACAACAAATATTACCATAAATTTTTTTTCAAGAGATCAAGCAAGAGCCTAGATGATGAGTTAGGATCGTGTATTGATTGAATTAGTTTGATTCTAAAGGTTATCAATTTTATTTATTGGTTATTAATTTGTATACATTTTAAATAATTATGTTATCAGTTAACGAGTTACCGGATATGTCATGATTCAAAATTCAAAGGATATGATGTCACCTACCTGATTCCATATGTAAGGTGCAAAAAATAAATAAATGAAACTCAAATAAGAGACTTTAAACTAAAGGCAGGCGAACTATATATAGATCAACCTTGAAATTAAATAAAATACAATTCAACTTTTAAAATCTAACATCGTCAATAAAGAGCACTAATAAACTGACAGAGAATAAAAAATACATAATTTTGTCCCATGAAAGTAATATAAAGACGAATATATTTGGTATGCTCCTATATTGTGTTGCACATGCTTCTCTGCATGTACTATTGTGTACACTGTTAGGGTTTTTTCTCTGATTTCCTTATCAAAATAAGTTTTACTTTTTCTTGTAGGAAACTAAAAGTAATCATAAATACTTTTACTTTTCCTAAAAGAAAATATAAAACTTTTTCATATTTGGTAAACCTCTTCCTTAGAGGGAAGGTTTTGGACATCTTTAAATAGAAGACCTCCTTCTCATACCATAACACAATAGCACCAACAATTTAGTGTATTATTTTATGTGTCGTCTGAATTATCGTCACATGGTTGCGCCCTCTCGATTTCGAACACAACAAGTGGTATCAGAGCTTATGGTTCAAAGATCCAAAAGTTTGGTGAAACGAGATTAAATAGGTTCAAAGCGATTTAAAATCAAGATGCAACCAGTTTGGCGATAATGAGTATTTTGTGTAACTACATGTGGAGATAATTGTCAATCATATTTCAATAATCCTGTTGTCACATATTTAAAAATAAAGCTCACTTTTAACCCTGCAAAGGGCTCCATATTTTTTAACCCGAAAAGGGCTGATATATTTTGACCCAAAGAGGCTCAATTTTTAAAGCATGTCAAACAACAGTGATATATGAAAAATATGTGAAGAATGAAGATTATGCACAAGAAGAAGGAGGATCAAGAATATTTTACAGAAAATCAAGCCAATAAAAAGGGAGATTTGTTAAGGTTTTTTTCCTGATTTTCTTACCAAAATTAAGTTTTACTTTTTTTCTTAAAAGGAAAATAAAAGTAACCATAAATACTTTTACTTTTTCTGAAAGAAAAATATAAAACTTTTCCATACAAAACTTTTCCTTGGAGGAAAGATTTTTGACATCTATAAATAGAAGACCTCCTTCTCATACCATAACACAATAGCATCCACAATTATTCTTTAAAGAGTCTTTGTTTAGGGAGAGATTTCTCTTAGTAAGTTTTAGGTTTTTCAATTTTATTTTTAATATGTAGGCCGTTTGGCCAAATCATATCAATAATACAGTTTTTTAGTATTTTTTTTATGTGTCATCTGAATTATCGTCTCATGGTTTGCAAACTATAAGCTTCCGCATGACCCTCTCTCGATTTCAAACCCAACATACACGTAGGTACATTTACGGATTGTTTTTTCCATTTTTACATTACTTTTTTACAAACCTTTCTTTCCTTTTCATTTTTATAGACAGTGACATCACTAAAAAAAATCTTCTCGAATTCTGCATTACAAAGCTCTACTGATATTCGTTAGTTTTTCGATCTATGGAAGTTATCAGGTCTAATTTCTTCCATCCTCTTTTTCTTGTTTATAATATATGTAAGATTTTTTTTTCGATATTTTTATTCTTGATGAGTTTCATTTGTGATTTTTCTATTTTTGTTGTGTTTTATTTGGTTTTGAGTTGTTTATAATAGAAATGAAGAAGCTGGATCAAATTTCAGACGGGGAGCTCACCAGAACAAATCCAACACAACATGATCTCATGCTTTGTGGCTTACACTGGGACTGAGATCTATGCCGAAAGGATACAGAAATAGAATGGGTATGGTCAATTTATACTCAGTAAGCATCATAGGTCGATCAAGAAAAGCAGAAAATAAACACATATAAAGGATATTATGACCAATATTTCTACCTGCATACAGAAATGTTCCCAATGATTGCTCCAATTTTATCTCCTAACAATATTAAAATTTCAAGTATAATAATAGTATAAGAATGACTACATATGAATACATAAAGGAAAACTAAAGATTAATGCAAATAATGTAATACAATGGTATGATAAGGATAAAATGTCTTAATATCACCTTGTATACACCTTTCGAGCATGAGATTTTGGGACAAGAATCATGGGGGGTTCACAATCCATATACGATCATAATCATATATCTCAATCAACCTTATCGACACATTCCTCAATCAAGGAATGTTATAAATTGTTTTTTATTTTTTCAAAATTAATATTCCCAGCGGTATCAATTTGATGAATATGGATGAACGAAATGAGGATACATGCTCATAATCAAAATAATATAATATAATGAATAAACTTAATAATGGCATAAAGAACTCAATTTTTCTCAAATCTCAATAGATCATATATAAGTGATCGCATGACACCACAGTGATAAAGAGTCATGTAAAACATCAATAATTTTAATTCAAGCCATCACTCGAGCATTACAATAATAATAAAGGCAAATAATGCTCAAATAAGATCCATACGAGCCCCCACACGAGCATCACAATAATAATAATCTTTCAAGTCAATAATATTATTCACATAAGTCCCACACAGGAAGTAAGACAAACTAATAATCTCAAAAGATGAGTCTCATAATAAAATATCCAATGCATACCATACTTAAAATGAATAATTAACTATATAGCCCGATTTGAAGAAAGTTCAGCCATGACCTACCTCAAAAAGTTAAAAAACGAGCCTTCAAACCTCCAAAAAGGAACTTTTTCTTTTTTTGCGGGCTCAAAATAGACTCAATATGTTGAAAATGTAATCTACATATCAAAAGGAGTCTATTGATACTCATATTAGTTACTTTACTCTGAGTTCAAAAATAGTTCAAAAATTGACCCTAAAGAACATAATAATAAAATTAAAATTTCATTGAAGAATCATGTTTTCCACATTTTAAGAATTTTAAATGTAAAAGCCCATTAAAAATAAATTAAAATCAAGCTTGATATTGAAGAAAAATCTATTTTCTTACTTATAAAGTAAAATTTTAAGTTTTGAATATAAAATCAATGGGTAATGGTAGAAAGAAGATTTAGAAAGTTAATCAAGCAAGTTTGATGAAGAATCTTCTTGAAATCACCAGAAATTGATGTCTCAAGGTCCAATAATGGAGAAAATTGTGAAATAGAGTTTAAATACTATTCTGATGAACATTACCTTCTATACGTGTGCAGCAAACACAATGCATGTGCATAGAAGGAATTCAACTCGGCCCAGCTAAATGTACTATACATGTGATACAAATAGGCCGCATACGCGGTCACCGATTGGTGCGTAATTGTATACACGAGCCAGGGCTGCATGCACATAGAAGGACCACCTGATGCACTAGTAGTTGTGTATCAGTTGAAGCTCAAGTGCAACCAAAACTCTGAGCAGACCTTTGAGATTCATTTGGGACCTTAAAATAATAAACCTATAATGTTACTAGGCTAATTTTGACATTTTGAACTCAATGGAATCATCAAATTTATTGAAAGAGAACATTTTCAATAAGTTAAATCCATAACCCATTTAAGATATGTTTAAATAATTTCTCATCTAATAGGTCAAAAATAAATATAAAAATTCGGTACCCAAGCCAACTGCGCTACAAACCCAAAAATAATATTTTAGATCTAATGAAATTGACAGAATCACCATTTTACATTTGTATAAAAAAATTATTCAAAGTCACATTAATCACTTTCAAGACTACTCAAAACCTGTAACTTACTCAAATCGCTCTCAAATTTTTAGGAGACCGTACCAACGATACCCACAATCCATAAATGATATACGGCAACTATAAAAAGAGGAAAATAGTCAAAATACAATAAACCTAAAAATCACAACAACAGTTGTTATATTATCTACCACTAAAACCCGTATTCGTCCTTGAATGGACAAGCAAAGAAAGTACCTGAACCGTTATAAAACTAGGGGTAGCTACTCTGTATATTAGACTCAACCTCCCATGCAACCTCCTCAATTGGGTGATGTCTTCATTGAGATTTTACAGAATCAATATGCTTGGACCTCAACTTCCTAGTCTATTTATCTTGAATATCAATAGGCTCCTCCTTAAAGGATAAATCTGATCTAATGCAATTGAATCTTATCCGATCACATAAGTATCTTCTACACAGTATTTCTTCAACATCGAGACATAGAATACTGAATGAGCAAGTGATAGATATAGAGGCATAGAATACTAAATGTACAATTGATAGATGCGGAGTCAAAGCTAACATATACGCTACACCTACAAACTTCTTAAGAATCTTTTAAGGCCCAATAATCTCAGACTAAGTTTTCTTTCTCCCCAAATTTCATCACCCCTTTCATGAGTAATACCTTCAATAAAACCTAATCACCAAGCATGAATGATATATCATGAATTTATCAATTGGCCAATAACTTTTTTGCCTACTTTTGTAAGCCACACACCTCTATTGAATCAACCTCCCTTGATCCATTGACTCTCTAAACAAATTGGTTCCCTAAGGACTAACCTCGAATGAATCAAACCATCTCATATAAGATCTACACCTCCATTCATACAAAGCCTCAAAAGGATCTATCTGAATATTAGAATGATAATTGTGGTTGTAGGCAAACTCTGATAAGGTCAAGAACTGGTCCCAATAACAAAAAAAACATAACACCTACTCGAAGCATGTACTCAAGCACCTGAATAGTCCTCTTTGGTTGTTCATCTGCCTGAGGGTGAAAAGTTATGCTCATCTCATGTTGAGTACCTAACTCACTCTGCATAGAACACTAAGCCAACTCATGGCATACAAACGCGACCACCAATCTTTAAAACACCCTCAAGATTAAGAGATGTAGTCTTTGCCTCACTACTCAATGCTTCATCATGAATCACTTTCAATTTTTTATGATTAAAATATCTAGCTAGAGATTTGCTCTATCAATAAGAAACTAGCCTCAACATATGACAAAACACACCTAAGTGTTGAAATATCAAATCGAACCAACTAGCTAACCAAAGGCTAAATGTCTAAGTCTAAAGGTTGCCCCTCCACCATAAGATAAGACAAAATCACCATATTTGATGCCTTCTAAATCAAGGAATCCACTATTAGCATTGTCCAAATGATAAAGAATAGTGCAATCATAGCTAGTCTACAAATCTAACTATATACATTGTCTCATATTAAGATATTACTTAGTGAAGCGGCTATAAAGGATATATTTATTGGAGGAAATATCACAATAAATTCTATTCTTGTAGTATCTCCATAATTTAAATACAAGCACAACTGCGTTAACCCTAAATCATGTGTATTGTAGTTCTTCTTATGATCCTTCAACTGTTAAGAAGCATAAGCAATAACCTTACCCTTTTGCATAAGCACACTACCCAAGCTGACCCATAAAGAATCATTAAACACTGTGAAATCCATGTCCTTCTCAGTCAAAATTAAGATTAAAGCTGAAGTTAACAATTTCTTAAGCTGTTGAAAGATCTTCACACAATCAACTAACCACTAGAAAATAATCTTTTTCTGAATCAACATAGGCAAAAGAGCTTCTATAGAAGAGATGCCCTGTATAAATTACAGATAAAAGTTGGCTAACCCAATAAAACTCCAAAGCACAGTGGGATTAGTCGGTCTAGCCCAATCATGAATTGCTACTACCTTGATTGTATCGACTATATTACGATCCTTGCTTACTACATGACCCAAGAAACAAAACAGAATCCAATCAAAACTCGAACTTAGAGAATATAGAGAACTTCTCATCTCTTAATCTCTGAAGTATAGCCCTCAAATGCCTCACATGGTTAGCCTCATTCTTGAAATAAACCAAGGTATCATAGATGAAGAATCACAAAAGAATCAAGATAAGGATGAAACACTATGTTCATCAACTCCATAAATGTTATCAAGGCATTAGTCATCCCAAAAGATATAACCAATAACTCATAATGGTCATATCGTGGCTGAAAATCCATCTTTGAAACATCCAAAGCTCTAATACTCAATTAATGGTAACCAAATATCAAGTCAAGATTAAAAAATTCAAAAACACCCTGAAGTTGATTAAATAAATCATCAATACAAAAAAGAGGATACTTATTCATGATGTTCACTTAATTTAGTTGTTGATAATCAGTACATGTATTCATGGATCTATCTTTCTTCTTCACAAACAAAATAGGAGCACCCTAAGAAGATACACTCGATATAATAAAACCGTACTCAACAAATCTTGTAATTGCTCTTTCCATTCCTTTAATTCCACTATGACTATTCTGTAAGAAGAAACAGACATAGGATTGGTGTCCAGCTTAACATCATGGCTAAATCAATACCCCTATATGGAGGAATACCAGATGAGACCATAGAAAACACGTCCATGTACTCTTTAACAACTCGTACAGTATTTAAGAGAGGCAGTAAATCAATACTAGTATTGCATATATAGGCCAAATAAGAAAACATACTTTTTACCATGCGCCAATACATAGAAAAGATGTAACCTCCTTTGGACACGAACTAGGTGTACTCTTTCACTTTAATCTCGGCACACTCGTAGAAGCTAAGGTCATGGTCTTGGCCAAAAATCCCAAATACCTCATGATAAGGATACAACCAATCCATATCTAATATGTCTTTAAAATCAACCATATCTAGGATAATCAACACCATCTAAGTCTCATGTACTAAAAAGGTTATTATTCATGATCGATACACTCGATCCACCACTAAAGAATCACCTACAAGGGTAGAAACATGAATAGAAAAAGCAATGGACTCACATATAGCATCAATTCCAGTAGCAAAATATGTAGACACATTAGAGAATATACACCCAGGGTCAAAAAATATTAAAGAAGGACAATGGCAAACTAGGACAATATCTATAATCACTACATTAGAGGCCTCTACCTCAGCTTTCCTAGGAAAATCATAGGATTGACCACGTTCACTATTATACCGAGTGACTCCTCATCTACTACCATGAGCTCGTTTATCTCCACCTTTGCTGCCTCTAGAACCACCTCTACTTCCTTGTGTACCCCTCTAACTGCTGACACTAAAGTCTAACAAAGCTAAAACTGAGGAGCCTAATGGGGATAACCAATCATAGATGGGGAATATTCCTTGGTAAGTGCCCAAATATACCACAAATAAAGAACCTTTTACTAAAAAAGTCACATTGATAGGACCTAGAAAAATTTGAATAAAACTCATGACCTGTATGGCCTGATCTTTGACTACTTAAAGTCTCAAAAACCATAATCCACTATCTAAACTCTACAAGATTTCCTGAATTGATTTTCCATAACAACCATGACTTTGCCTGGGAAATCTTAACCTTTATATGAATGAAAACTAAAATTACCCTAATGATATATTATTTAGGTACCATTACTTTGAATACCTGGGGAAATAATTTAAATCATATTGGCATGATCCACTATACTTTGAAAAGAAGCATCATAAACCACTAAATGAATAATCATCAATTGGTAATAACTAGTCAAACCCTTAAAGAACTCCTTGATCTCTCAGTGTAACACCTTCAACTTCTATTCATGTCTGTAGTGTATTTTATAGATGTTTAAGGTCATAAAATAAGGTCATTTACCCTTATAAAGGTTGGAAAATATTTGGGGTAAGTCTTAGGTCAAAAAAGGATATTATAGACCTAAATGAGGGGTTGTGCACTGCACTTGGGGACCTCAACTTTAAACCTTGCATCGCATAACACCTTCTAGTTGGTCACTAGGAGGGCCGTGTGATAGGCCTACCGGGAAAGATTGGGTGTCATGCTATAGGTGTGCCACGCACCCTCCACGAAGGTGTAAAAGTTCCATTTTTCATTAAAAATTAAAAAGTTCTATTTTTTCTTTAAAAATTAAGGTTAATTTTTTCCTTTTACCTACATGTAACCTCTCTAAATCCATCTTTATCTTAAAAATAGTCCATAAGACTTAGAAAAATATTTTAGAAGCACTCATACTCCTCTCCAATCTCAAGAAAACAAAAGCAAGGATTTTTCTTAGAAATTCAACCTACAAAGCCCCAAACTCAAACTTTTCTCCAAGAAGTCATCAAGTTAAAGTATGTGGGATTTCAATAAGGATTCTCTTTCATCCTTTTTCCCAAAAATATCTTTTTCTTTAATGAATTTTGAAGTTACCAGCTATGGTTCAAACCTAATTCCCACGATCTTGAATTCCTTGCTCCTAAATGAATTTATTTATGAAGTATTACTAAATTTATGACCTTGTTGATTTATTTATCATATTGTCAATTGTTTAATCGTATAATATATTCTTACCATCATTCTTAATATAAAATCTCATTTTTAGTAAATATTACATGATTTTTTATACGACATGACTTATACAACATGAACTTAGTATTAAAAACTTAGGTTTATCATTAAACTAATGGATTTGACTTAAGACTTCAAAACGTATGCAGAATCATGAATGATTTTTTCTAGATTCATAAACTAGTTATGCTTACTTTATGATAAATTTTATGTAGCATGAGCATCAGTATGATTATTGGTAGTAGTATTCAGCACCAAGAAGATATGAGTTCAACGTACCCAAGTTCTATAACTATGTGCCACCATAGTTTATATTTGACTAAATGGGTTCAGTTTAGTGATCACACCAATCAAGGCTTTGTACCTCTAGCACGGTATTGCAGCCTTTCAACGAGGCATATGTTAGAATTCATTGCTCACATGGTTTATGTAGTTTAAAAGAGTCTCCCACGGTAATGTAGTTTTATAAATAAGTGTACACAACTCACTAACTTTACTAAATCATATTTTGTTACTCTACACTTTATGACTTATCACTTTCCAGCTTTATTCATGAAAAATAGTGAGTGTTATACACTTAGCATGCATGACTTCATTTCTTGATTTATAGCATTTTTTAATAAGCATGCACCCCCATAAGCTTAGTATATTTTATATACACTAACAACATATTTTGGTGTTCATCCTCAGTAACATAATTAGATGTGATCACCTTGCTTACTTGATGTGCCATGGTTTCATGAACTTTTGATGCTTAAAATAAGAAAATTATGCAAGTACTAGGTTCTTTTGTTAGATTTGATGTATTTTTATATTGGTTTTGTAGGAAAACTGATTTTAGAGTAGAAGAGGATAAAAAAAAGAAGAAGTATAGCTAAGAAGGCTACTTACAGACCCACTTAAGTTAGCTCGTAAGTAGCAGACTAAAGTTCTGAAGGATGGATTTTTCTCTGAGACCTACGAAGGCCTACTTACAGGACGTAAGTGGTACCTCATAGGTACCCCTCATAATTAAAATTCAAAAGCTTGTTGATTTCCACTGAGACCTACAAACCCACCTAGGGATCATAGGTATTACCTACAACACGTAAGTGGGGTCTTAGGTAGGTGCCAACTTGATTTTTCCTACTTTGTTTTGGATAGGATTTTTGGTTTTTATGATCTAAACTATCCATTGACATTTTATTATTAGGTTAAGCATTTTACATACTTATAACATTATATTGGATTTGAGATATACTTTTTATCTTGGAATACTTGTCCTTGACTTTTAGGGTTTGGTATTAATTTGAGATTCTATTTTTTAGTCTTAATCAATATGAGATTATTTATATGCTTTAAATTATATATTTTATTAGTGTTCTCAAAACATGAGTAGATAAACCTCTTAACTAGGGTTGTGAGAACCCTGATGGTATAACAAAGTAGAAGAAGTGCAAAGTCATTCTTGAATTGTGCTTTTGCATTTATTGTGATTTCCTTTATAGTAATTACTTTTTTGGCGATTGTAGATGTTAAAAACCTACTTGTATTTAATACTAACTCAAAAGAGAAGTTAATATTAGGAAAAAAAGATCACAACAGTAATTTGAAGCTACTAAACTTTATCTAATTAACTTAAAACTGATAGAAGATAGTTAATCTGTGATATAGGACAAAGGTTAGTAATGTGCCACTATAAGACCGAGAGAAGATAGTTAATATGCGATATAGGACAAGGTTTGGTGATACTTAACTTGTTAGATTCTACATAGAAGGCACTGAGATAGTTTAATGAGCATGATTAGTCTGTGAAGTTAGGAAGTCAGGGGGAACGTAATCCTAGCGATTGTCATATTAATTTCAACCTAAAGTGTTCAATATTTTGTTACTACTACTATTCTTACAAAATTCCCCCATTTACTTTCTGTACTTTCCGAATACATCAGCAAGTTCTTGATAAAATATTCATTTTATTCCCTATGGGTTCAACCCCAACCTTTGTTGGGTTATATATTTGATATCAACTGCATTATACTTTCTTGGAGGTGTAATTTGGGCAACATCATTACTCCTATTAGTTGGTAAGTCCTCATGTTTCAAGGACTTGGATATGATTCATATCTTCTTTAGTAGTTCACTTTTATATTTAGTTTTGACTTCATAATTTTTGGCCAGCTGGGGGTTTTGTCCCAAGTGGCTTTTCATTATGGTAGAGGCTTGCCCAGACTTAATGGTTTTTTTAGTTATTTCTTATGTTTTGCCTATTTTCAGTTTATTTTGACAGCCTTGATACTTTGTAAACTTGTTTATAAATAAAATGTTAACTTCTGCTCGTGTTTAAGTGAGTTGTGTATGATCAATTGTTGAGTAGATACCACTGGTTATATTTGGGCACTTGTAGTTTTAACCATAGTGTAGCATGCAGGGGGTAGTGTCGGGGCATTACAAACTTGTTAATAGCCTAAGTTTTAAAGAGTCCTAGGGAGTCTGACAAGCCGTATTAATTAGAATCTTGGCCATGGGTATGAAGAGTGCCACACTAATTGAGTAAGAAGCTACAAGACGTTATTAGGAATCTTCTCTTTTTTCATGCTTTTTATCACGCTTTAGAGTTGAACTTTATATATCTTCTAACTTATACTTTTCATATTATGTAAAATGCCTCCACTCAAAACTTATATTCACAAAAATGTGAACCATCCAATCCACCACCACCTATGGATATTTTGAATGAAAATGTATCCAATGCTGAGTTTTGGACTACCTTAGTGTTAGATCAAGTGGTGACTACTCAGGCTAATCAAATAGCGATAGTCCCTATTTAGCAGAATAATAACTCAATCGCAGCCAAAAATTAAGATTTCATAAGGATGAATCAACCTATATTCTTTGGTTAAAAAAAGGTTGAAGATTCATAGTTCTATTAAGAAGTTTACTCAAATTATGCATGAAATTCAATTAGAGAGTGTGGAGTTGGCATTATACTAGTTAAAGGATATTACTCATTATTTGTATAAGCAGTGGAAGGAAGGTAGACTAAGAATATAGCCTCAATAGATTGGAATGTGTTTAAGACAACTTTTCTTGATAGGTTCTTTCTTCGTAATATAAGGGATGCTAAATTTTAAGGGTTTATAAATCTCAAGCAAGGTTCTATTTCGGTGAAGGAATACTCTAAAATTCACCCAAGTTTCCATGTATGCTCTAGATATGATGGTTAATTCGAGAGATTATATGCGTAAATTTATTACTAGTATATCTTAATTGGTGATCAAAGAGTGTAGGATTGCTATGCTAATTGGGGAAATAGATATGGCCCGACTGATGACTCTGCCCAACAGATTAAGATGCAAAAGTTAAAGGAACTGGTGCGTGAAACTAATAAGCCTAGGACCATACAATTTGAGTATAGTCTATACAAGTAAAGAGGAGGAGTCCTTCATAGTTTCAAATTCATTTATTAGCCAATGCACTATCTTCAGCTAGTATCCCCAGACCCATGACCAACCAAAAACAGTGGGCATGACACCAACCACTAAATCTCAGGATAGCAATATTGGAGGATGTACCTATCTATCTGGTAGAAAGTATTAAAATAATCATCAAGGATAATGTTTTTTTGAAAATAAAGGTTGTTTTGGATGTTGCAAACTAGGTCACAAGTTTAGGGAGTGCCCCTCGACTAGGTAGAGGAATAGAGATACTTGCTCTTAGGGTTAGTCCATTACTTTACTATTTCAGTCACCTAGCTCAACAAATAGGTTAATTTATCTAGTACCGGTGGTGGTCAGTGCCAGAATCAATTCTATGCTCTATCTTCTCATCAAGAGTAGGAGAGTTCCCCAGATGTAGTCACTGGTAAACTTCATATCTTTCATGTTAATGCTTATGTGTTGTTATATTAGGGGTCAAACATCTCTTTTGTAACCCCATTTATTGTTGTTAATTTTGGTGTTAGTCCTGTAAGTCTTTTCAAGCCTTTTTTAGTTTCCACCCCTGTAGGAGAGTCAATTATTACTTAAAGAATTTACAGAAATTTTCCTATTACAGTCCTTCATAGGGACACCTCAGTAGATTTAATAGATTTGGTGATAAGGGATTTTTATGTTATTCATAGCATGGATCAACTCCCTTCATTCTATGCTTCAGTTGATTGTCAAACTCAAGTGGTAAAATTCAAATTTCCTAACGAGTTAATTTGTGAGTGGAAAGGTAGTCTAGTGGTAGCTAGAGGTTATTTTATCTTCTATAATATGGAAAGAAAACTAATATCTAGAGGGTGTATCTATTATTTTGTCTGAGTTAAGGATACTATGTTTGAGACCCCAAACCTCTAGTCAGTTCCAGTAGTTAATGACTTTCCTGAAGTCTTTCTAGAGGACCTACTTGAAATTCCTCCTGATAGGGACATTGAATTTAGAATTAACATTTCTCTAGATAGCCAACCCATTTCTATCCCTCCTTATAGACTGGATCTTGTAAAGCTTAGGAGTTGAAATATCATCTTAAGGACCTCTTAGATAAGGGTTTTATCAGTCCCAATGTTTATATATGGGGTGCACCAGTTTTATTCATGCAAAAAGATATTGGTACTCTCAAAATATGTATTGACTATAACAGTTGAAAAAGGTCATCATCAAGAACAAATATTCCATCCCTAAAATTGATGACCTGTTCGACCAACTTTAGTGTGCTCATTGTATTTCCAAAATTGACCTAAAGTTAGGATATTATCAGCTAGAAGTCAGGGAGTGTGACATCTCAAACACTACTTTTAGAACCCAGCATGGTCATTATGAGTTTGTGGTTATGTCTTTTAGATTAACAAAAGCTCCTGCAGCTTTTATGGATTTAATGAATAGGATTTTCAAGCAATATCTAGATATATTTATCATTATCATCAGTGATGGCATACTTATGTATTCTCAGAGTGAGGAGGAGGATGTAAACCACTTGAGAATAGTGTTGTAGACCCTTAAGGATCATCATTTAGTTGCGAAGTTTAGTAAGTATAAATTATGGTTAGAGTCTATCAATGTTTTAGGACCTGTAATTTTGGGTGAAAGTATTCTTGTAGAACCTTAGAAAATAGATGCAGTAAAGCATAGGGCTAGGCCTATTAGTCAATCCGTTATGAGCTTTTTGGGCTTAGATGGTTATAAAAGGAGATTTATTGAAGGTTTTTCTTTAATAATTGCACCATTGACCAAGTTGACACAAAACAAGGTAAGGTTTTAATAGTAAGATAGGTGTGACAAAAGTTTTCAAAATTTGAAGGATAGGCTTACTTTAACACTAGATTTACTTTGCCAAAGGGTTTAAATGAATTGTGGTGCATTGTG
Organism: Capsicum annuum; assembly: GCF_002878395.1. NCBI lineage: Eukaryota > Viridiplantae > Streptophyta > Magnoliopsida > Solanales > Solanaceae > Capsicum > Capsicum annuum. The sequence continues at coordinate 125,496,089 of NC_061120.1, forward strand.
ATGCCTATAGAGTTAGGCTATGCTGCATTTTAATGCAAAATAAAAGAGTGATAGCTTATTCCTCTAGATAACTAATGGACCATTAGAAAAATTATCCGAACCATGACTTAGAGTTGGCAACAATAATTTTTTTCCCTAAAAATTTGGAGACATTAATTAAATGGAGTACATATTGATGTTTTCACCAACCTCACTCCAATATGTGTTTAACTAGAAAGAGTTGAATCTTTGCCAAAGAAGGTGGTTAGAGTTGTTGAAAGACTATGAAATAAATATGTTCTACCATTTAGGTAAAGCATATGTGGTTGCAAATTCTCTGAGTAGATTGTCTATAATACTATGTTGCATACGAGAAAAAAAGTTTGGCTAAATAGGTGCATAGATTAGCTCATTTGGTAGATCATCTAATTGATACAAAGGATGGTCGGTTGATGGAACAAAATGTTTTAGAGTCATCTCTTGTATAAGAGGTAAATGAAAAACAACTTGATGATTCTATTCTAAGTCAGTTGATTGATGTAGTTTATCAATAGATGGTGGAGATTTTTTCTCAAGGGGGGGAGGACGAGGGGATAGAGTTCTTCACTATCAGGGTTGTTTGTACTCTCTTAGTGTTGATGTGTTGAGAGATAGGGTATTAACATAGTCTCATAGTTGTAAGTATTCAATCCATCCAGGTGCCACAAAGATGTATCATAACAGAGAGACATAACAAAGGTTTGTGTCTAAGTATCCCAATTGTTAGCAACTGAAAGTTAGATATCAAAGGACGGGAGGCTTGATTTAATGTATTAGGAAATGAACTTGGAAGTAGAAGGTTATCAATATGAATTTTGTTATGAGGCTTCCTCGTAATAAGAGTCAACATGATTCAATTTGGTTCACTGTATATTGAATAACTAAGTCAGTCCACTTTTTGCAAGTCAAAACCTGAGATCTAGTGAAGGATTATGCAAAATTGTACATCTATGAGTTAGTAAGACTTCATGGGGTTCTCTTGTCTATATTCTCAGCTCAAGGTACCCAATTCACCTCTCAATTTTGGAAATTATTTTAGAAGGGTCTTGGTATGAGAGTAAAGCTTATTAGTACTTTACTGGGACTAATCCTTCTCCTTTTAACATCATAAAAAAGTAAAAATAATAAACCAACATAATCAATAGGTGTAATAGGTTAACTTATGGCAATCGAGGTAACACTAACATGAATGAATAATTCATTAAGAGAGAAATATGATAGGTATAATTAAATAAGTTCTATTCATATCATAGTAGAGTAAGTACTATACATAGCCATTCAAAAACATAACGTACCATATATAATAGTCACAGTGACTAAAAAGGGAAGCTGACACATAGAGGACTTTGAAACAATACAATTTGAGGGGAAGCTTAAGAGAGAAAAGGTTTGGGAATAAGAGATCTAAAGAGCATATCCATTCTGGCACTCACAGTAGTATTAGCATTCAGAAGGTGCTTTGTAAGATCCTCAACATCAGCATTGAGTAACTTGACCTCTCTAGTTAAAGTAGTGACCTGGGTTTTCAATGCTACATTTTCAGCCTTTAGCTCTTCTGAAGCACTAGGTCCCTCTAGGGACAACTATTGAACCTTCACTATGAGATGTGATGTCTCATTATCCTTGGTTGCTTGTGCCAACCTAACTCTTCTAATTTCTGATTCAACTTTTTTTTTACATCTATCCACTCAAAAATCTATGGCTTGTTCCAAATATTTCCCTGCAAACATTCTCAATTAAGGAGTTCAATGTGAACATTTGTTTCACAATTTCAAGCACACCTTTGTTACACACAGCTTTGAAATGACTGAACACTTTGTTCAAAAAATACCCATAAGGCATTTAATGTCTTCCAACCTTAACATACACAATCTTATGTATATGTTCAATCATAAGGGCTGACAGGATTATCAACTCAAATTTGCTTAGGGACTTTATTAGAAATAGCTCTACTGAAGGTGCCACTATTTTTTTCTCAGACCTAAGGAATAAAACTTTGTATACAAACTCGAAGAGCAACTAGAATTCTCCTTTTAAAAACTTCTTTCTAACCTCTGTAGTAGAGTTCCCTCCTGTAGACATGTGATTTTTGACCCTCCCCGAGTTTTAGGATTTATTTTTTATATTTTGTCCAATATTTATTTTAGCTCTTATTTCATTTTTAATAGGTTTCATTCCAAAAATTGTGAAAACCATTCAAAATATAAAGTTACATTTTAGGATAGGTTTATTTTTATTTTTAAAATAATAAGAAAAAATTATCAAAAATGCATTTTCCTTTTTATTTAGATTTTAATAAATAAGCTAATAGTTTTAGTATTATCTTCATTATATTTATTTTAGGATATTTATAAACTTTTATTGTATATTTTTAAATATAAAAATTAACTAGGTAATGTTCTTTTATATTATTTATTTATTTATTTTATATTTATATTAATTTTTTTAAAAAGTGAAATATAATCCTAAAGAAAACTAAGGCTCATTTGTTTGCACTTGATGGAAGTCTGAATCTAATTGGTTCAGACTTCAGACCATTAAGTGCATTTTTTTATTAGGGCTTTAGCTCTTAATAGGTCTGAATGTCTTAATCATCCAGATCTACAATCAAGTCTTAAAAGGGATGAAGAGATAGTCTGGTGTTGAATAATATTCACCGGCACTCTATTCATAATCATCCGTCACCACCACTAACCACCTCATTTTAGCTCTTATTATGGGTATTTGATTTTGGGATGTTTGGGATTATCGTTGAAAAGTCAAAAGTGTTTTTTATAAGTAGGGTGTTTGGATAACTTGTAAAAGTGTTTTTAAAAAAAAAGCAGAAACAATTTTTCTGTCGTCGGTAAGAAGCAGAAAATTTCCGTTTTTTAATAAAACAAAAGAAGAAGCAGAAAATTATTTTTTTCATGTCAAAAATATTCCTATCACTTATACACATATATAAATATATCCCTTATTAATTAATATGCATCTTTAAGTTTGCTTAAAATCATAAGTTCTTTATTTTATTTTACAATTTATATATTATTATTGTACTACTGCTCAATCCTTTCTTTAAAAAAATTGAAAACATAATTGATGATATTTAAAATAAAAATATAATAATAGATATTTAAAATAAGTTTTTTTATAAAATATTCTTAATAGTAAATCTAGTAATACATGTCATTTTTTTTATAATCAGTCTGTCAAAAGTATTTTTCTAAAAAGATTAACCAAACACAATCTGTTTATCATTAACTTTTCAAATTAATTTGCCAAACACAAATTACACTTTTTAAAAGCACTTTTGAAAAATTATTTTATAAAAGTGTTTCTCGAATAAACAGGTTTCACACGGTTTTTTCTTTTACAAAAAAAATAAATTTTAGGGTTTATTTTTTCAATTTGCAGTTTTAAATACATTTTTAATTTTATTTTAAACTTGTATGTTTCCTATCAATTGACCCTTTTTATCAATTGGCAGTTTTTAGTATTTTAAAATTTTCAATTTTATACTTACAAAAAAAATAAAAAATCAATTGACAGTTTTTAGTATTTTTATAATTCCAATTTTCAAGTTGCACATTTTTATCAATTGAAAGTTTTTAGTATTTTATAATTTCAATTTTAAGATGAGTAATTTTTGTAAATTGACAATCTTTAGTATTTGTAAATTACCTATTTTAAACTTGTACACTTTTAGTCCATCGGAAGTTTGTAATTTTTGGTTTAGTCATTTTTTCTTAAAAAAAATAAATTAATTAAAGAGCCTTTAAAATCGAAATGAATCAAAATATACTATATACACCTCAAATTTCAACGATTATTAACAACCACCATTTAATTCCATTTCATAAAATGAAGTACTGGATCAACGAAAGAAATTGCATGGATTCAACTTTTTGATAAATAAATCACGGCATACTTTGTTTAGTGAGAATGAAAAGTTAAGTGATATTTATAAAGTGAACATGAAATTAATAAAATCAAAAAACGTGAAGAAATGTTTTAGAGTGATTTAAGGATTTAAAAATATGATAGTGTATTGAGAAGTTGATTATCTTTTTATTTTAACTAATTAATTTATTGAAATGTAAGACTCCCATATATTTTATTTGGTACTAAATCTGTTTTCTTTACTTTAGTTTTATTGTTTAAAAAAAATCCTGTTTTAGTTGGTTACTAATTCAGTTTATTGACATTTTGAATTCTTTCTGGTTTATTCAATTTATAATATTGTACTGTAATTTGTGGTTTTATTGAAACTTACCAATTTAAATATTTAAAAATGTAAAATAGAATAACAAATACCTACTTTTTAAAAAGAAAATTTAAAAATCTAAAAAAAAAATTACTCATTTCTCTCCACCAAGTATTCAAGATTTTTAAATTTACGTTTGAAATTCCTTTGTTTTTTTTGGCCATTTGGTTTTTATATTAATTTTTTTTTGACAATCAAATTTCTAAAGTTCCTAATGTTATGGTCTCTGGGAAGTGCCTAATTTTTTTAAAGTTCCTAATCATTTGGGAAATTATGTTGGTTTGCAATTTTTTCTTTTTTTGCTTTAGCAGGTTAGTTTTGCTATTTTTAATTATTTTCTTGATTTATTTTTTGTCCCTTTGTCTTTTATATAGATTTAAAAAATTAAGATATAAATGTTAGTTATCTGTTAGTAGACTAATAAAATATGCAAAATTAAATAGCTAGAGAAAATTTAAATATAAATAAAAAGAAATATAAAATTCATTTCTTGTTTACTAAAATGCTCTTAGGAATATCTCGTGGAAATTAAAAAACTAAGTTTTAAATTTAAACTCCTAATTCCTAAAATGTTAACTACATATTGTACATGAAATTATATAGTTGTAAGAATATTTTGAGAAAATTTAATTCCACAAAGTAAAACGTAAAACAGAAAATAGTGAATCATTATTGTCATTTTGGGTTCTCTAACTTGGAGCGCATACCAAAGAAGAAAAATAAAGTTGAAAATCAAAAATCAAAAATAGTAAAATCATATATGTTCTTCTACAGGAAATGAACAATAGAACAATCAGCGTACCTCCTCAGCTCCTTTGCATGCAAGTTCTAGCATTGATCATTTATGTTTTTAATTAGTTCACTAAATACAAAACAATTAAGAAATAAAAAAATATTAAATTAAATTTCACTAAGATGAATTAAGACGGTGAATTAAATTTCAACAAAATTGAAGAATAAAAAGAAAATTCAAAATCGAATACTTAGATACACGGATTTACGAGTGAATAGTTTATTCTACAAGATATCTTTGAAATTGAGGTGAACTATCTTAAATATATATTACCATAAATGAGTTTGACCTTTATGTACCGTCTTCTCCACCAAATACAATCCTTCAACGAATATCTGACATGATAAATGCACCAACACTACTGCTATAATACGCATTATTATTATTATTATTATTATTATTATTATTATTATTATTATTATTATGTTTTGGTTGACAAATTTAACGAACACAATAACTTTCATTGAATGACACAGTATTCTATAGACAAAAAGATGCTATATGCATATAGCATATAGTCATATCCCGTTGAATGTTAATATAGAAAAAGAATAAACCAAAATCAAATACACCAACAAATAATAAAAAATTGAAGATGATTATAATCGTTTTGTCTCAAAAACTATATATTGATCAATAAATCTTTCATATGTTTTCTAGTTGATCTTAGAGAAGCTTTCACAATTAAATCAAAAGTAAATTCACTGTTCAAGCGACACTATAATTAAAAGAATGTTATTATTCTTATGAGAGTGTAATATGATTGTTATTTAAAGAAGTTAAATTTACCTAAATAGACGCTTCAAGAAAGACCAATGAATAAATTACCTTAACCTGAATAGGGGTGAAATTCTGCTTCTCATTCATGTACTGCAAATGATGATCGTGACTTGTTCCTAACGTTTCCGATGGTATAAAGAACAACTTTAGAGAAACATCATATGCATAGAAATTCGGAATAATCATTGCCAACTTCTCTGATCAAAGCAAACTCTATTGATTAATTTATCACCCAAATTTGTTGGAAGCGAATCAAATTATTTTTATACAAAAGACATTTAGAATAAAATTAAAGAATATGTGGGCAAATAGATGTTTTAGGTTTCCAGAAAACGTGGGTAGTGAGGTTAGTTTTTTCCTATTCATATGCTAGTTAAAATTTAGAGTTTTTGTTTGTTACATTTTTCGACTTTAGATAAAACATTTAAAATTTTCAAATAAAATTAATTATACAAAAATTGTGGTCTTTCTAAACTTGAATTATTTAATTGAGTAGATACACACACAGTCTCATCTTTGATTCTTTTAATTAAAACTTAATAACCCACTTATAAAAATGTCCCGCACAAAAATAGATACACGCAGAGTCTCATCCATTATTTTTCGTTCATTTAATTTTTAAAGTGCGTCTATTCGACTTTGAATTAAAATAAGAATGCAAAAAATAATGCACATACTTTACTTTTATCAAATATCAACATGACAATATATTTATTTGAATTATGTGTAGTATTTTTACTGTGTAGGAAAATTGGAGAACAGAAATAAGTGCTAGTGAATTGAGGTTGTGGGGATTAGGATGTATGGATTGTTAGTGTTTAAGTTCAGAGTTATTAATTTTTTGAGTTTTTGTTATATTTTTTAAACCATTAGGAAATAATAAATTGAAATAGTTAATTTACACATAACCATTACTTATTTCAAGTTTTTGATACTAATTTGTCACCACTTCTGGTTCATTGAAAATTATGGATGTGGAATGTTTATATTTTGTTTGATAATTATATATTTAGTTTAGTTAAATTTAATTTTGATCTTTTAATTGTTTCATCTCTTTACTTTTAAAAATAAAAAAATAATTTTTTTAAGTGGTTGTGTGGGATACGTGACCAGAAAATGGGGACGGGAATTGTGACTAGCATTAGGAAGTTTTGTTAGGTTATTTTCTTTTTTTGGATTTTCTTTATTTTTTTTAAAAAGATATTTAATTTATAAATATTGCAATCAGAAAAAGAAAAAACACACATCTCGTTCCTTTTTACCTTTTCTTAATGCAGTTCAAAAAGAAAAATTATAGGATTAAAAAAATATAAGATATAAATTAAATATGTTAAGATATAAGACTCTTAAATATGTTAAGACATAACTTAAATTCAAATATGTTAATTCAATAAAGAAATATTTTTATGTTTAATGTTTAATAGTAGATATAAAAATCTGTTAACTTCTAATAATTTATAATGTTCTTTACAAATCTATTAAATAATATGTGCACGTTTTTCCTTAGACTTGGACCCAGCAAACAAAGGGGGATTCATCTAAGTGAAGTATCGAATCCTAATTGCAGCTATATTTTACACTAGATTGGCTAGGGCATCAACCTACAGGTTGTTCTGAGCAGCTATGGAATAGGCTAAGGCTGTGAAAGCAACCTTGAACTCGGCGTGAGAAACATGGTCATTCAGAGGATCTTCCTGAATAGGTGGTGGTGCGAGCTGATCCCTATTCCCTCTTTTGTTGTTTCTTTTAGGATACCTTGTCTATAAACGGAATGAAGGATGAGTTAGAATAGGAGAATTGTCCATAAGGTTGGCGCGCTTTACACCATACATAAGACTCTACTCAATGCAGTTTTCAAACACCATAGGACACTTTAAAACCTTAGGCTCTGATACAAAGTTTTGTCATGACCCGAGGCTACCTTCTAGTCGCAACAATAGTGCTTATTATCATAAGTGACCTCAATCTAACTCATGAACTGGTACCTGCTGTGAGCACTGAATAAAATAGTAACAAAACAACATATGTGGAAGATATTCTAATCAGATACTGTAAATTTAAAATACTGCAATACGTAATATTGACATGTCTGAACAACAACAATAATAACAATCCCAGTGTAATCTAATGAACTAACTGACTATCTAACTGATCGTCTGAAAGCCTCTAGACATCATAAGGAGTTGATGGGACAAACCCCCAACTAACTCCAACTGACTGAACATAAGAGAATATTAAAACAACTGTAAAGCATATCATGTTCTTAATGGATGAGGACTCACCACTACTACTACTGAGTAATGTTGAGCTGTCTAAGAACAGTGGGGAAACTGAATATTTGAACCTACATTATAAAACAACATAACACAAAGAAAAGTATGTGATCAGTACTTTAAATGTATTGGTATGAGAGATAAGGAATGACAGAAAAGCATGAGATAGTAGAGCATGAATGAATAAACATGTAATATCAGAGAATGCATGACCAAGAATAAACATGTTTTTAAGATAGTATGAAACCTAAAAAACTGAATTTTACATAACTAAATAACTAAAAATCTGTACACTTGGTCAAGTAAATCTGAGCTGAGATACACTGACTACAGACTGAAACTATGGGAGGTATCAAATAACCGACATGCCCCAATATGAGCTAATCGGGGTCCAACCTGTAACCCCAATTGGAAGGCTATTACTACTGTGCCATGAGTACTAATATATGACTGTGTGGATTCACTAAAAAAGTATCCTGAAGGGCTAAGGAGTCACACTGTACTGGCAGGTGCTCTTATGGGATATATGTCAAATCTCAACTGGAAGAAAGATAACTAAACCTATGCTGGCTACGTAGTTTTAGAATTCAGGGATTACTACTAAGGGTCACACCCTCTACTGGCTGGTGAGCCCCCATCCTTGGGTTTGCTCAGTGGTTAATCCTACTCCTAACTGAACTAACATTGGTATTGAATTGAACTGATTTCAACTGAACATTATTTCTGATAGTGCTCATCATGATCATAAATATCTAAGTATAATGTTACTATTCATGGCTTAACTAACTTGTTACTTGGGAATCTGAAATCATGTAAGACACATAGGCATTAGGTGTTCATAACCTTCCAACACTGAATTATCATAAAATACGATATCAAAGATTAAAACTATAGTAAGGGATCATGGTTCAAAGACACAAGAACATAAACATGTTATCAAATAAATGAGAAACATGAATTTAAACATGGGAGTGTGTTAAACGTGGGAACAACAACGTGAGTACATTGCTAAATTCACAACTTAATAGTGTAACATGAATTTTACTTAAATATGACATGGGAAATTTAAATTTAGAACATGAGATAACCTAACTTTTTATTGAATCGTATATGGACATGCATTGATTTCAAATTACTAAGAAAAGCATGAATTAAACCTATCTTGAACATGTGAAACCCCAATGTAAAGGAACCATATTTTATTCAAAGAGAAAGTGTGTTAGGATCAATGGGTGAATGAAACCTATTGATGAATACCCCACAAACCATAAGCTTCTTGACTTGTGAATAAAGCTTGAATCTTGGGACTTGAATAATGAACTTGTGAAAAAAACCTTATTCTTAATGTTTTTCTTGAAGATTCTTGAACTTAGAAGCTTAAACTTTTGATTTCTTGGGGAAAAGAGCTTGGATTTGTTTTAGGGAAAGAGGAGGGTTTTTTGTGAGTAATTTTGAGAAAAGGGGGCAAATAATGCCCCTATAGATGTCCCCAATAGTGTTATAGATGATTTAGGTTGAGGAAAAAGACTCAATTGCCCCTTGATTTCTTTAAATCAAGAAGCTGGACATACAACTATAGTGCGCTGAGGTCCCTATCACGGAAGAGTCTCCCACCCCATCGTGGACAACATCAAATAGGGAATAACTAGCATACCCCGAGTCTTTCACGGAGTCTTGATGCCTCGATGATAAAAACATGCCCTAAATCCTATCCAAACAATCTGAAACTCCTCCGAGACATACTCTTTACATCCCTAAACATGACAAAAATCAACATTTTGAGGTCGGGAAGGCCAAAAATAAAAATCATGAAGTCTTGGGGTCTTGAAAATGACTAAGTCCTCAATACTTAGTGAAAATTTCAAGCCTTGGATCCCTTAAGCATGCAACTAAAAGCTAAACCGAGCTTAGAATCTAATAAGGTATTACAGTTATATAGATCTTGCTGAGACTGTACCCATTGTACCACCTGTTTTACCCCTAATGTGAAGTTTGATATTACCAGTGCAATGATCTAGCTGTTAATTCTAAAGGGTGTATTCACATGGGCAACAAGAGATGATACAAACATGCATCTAGCAAATTTTACTGGGATATGCATTTCATATGTTATCCCTGGGGTGGATTAGGAGGCATTAAGGTTACAGTTGTTCCCTTTTCACAAATAGGTGAAGCATCATTATAGCTGGGAGAACTTCGTAAAGGATCAATCAAGACTTGGCATGAACTGCGCAGATAGTTTTTGAATTAATTTTTCCCTTCTGCCAGATACTGCAATTAATAGACAAGATCTATATTTTTCAGCAGTTACCTATAGAGTCTATGCATGAAGCATGGTTTTGGTTCAAAAAAAAGTTGATTATGGTAACGTATTACTGGATTCCAGGATCCAACCACTTGGAAAAAATTATTATAGATCTTTGAATGTTAGCTCTAGTTCAATGACAAACACAATATCTAGAGGTGCGCTTATGCGATTGAGTTGGTATATAGCCTAATAGATGCTAGATGAGATCCTTGTCACTAATCGAGAATGGCATACTCAAAAGGATGATAGAGATCCCAACACATATGCTATTATAGTTGGAGGTGACTAAAAAGCTAGTGATGAGATGATAGCACAAGAAGTTGTACAGCTTAAAACTGATATTGGGCTATTTTCAAAATAATTTGTAGTAATGACAGCTGAAAAGGTGAGCGCAGTGGGGGCACAGGGATCTACTTCCAGAGCTTATGAGTCTGATGCAAATGAGAAAACAAAGTATTCATATTGCAAAGTAGTGGGTTTCTGAGCAAAACTACAAGGAAATCAAGGTAAAATCTATTATGGTGATAGGTACTGAGATAGGAGCAGAGAATAAGATAGTGATTGGAGGCACAAGGATAACTATAAAGAGAAAAGTGATAGATATGTTCCATCAGGTAGATGATATACCGAGTCTAGAATAGAAGTATTTTTGTCAAAGTTAGTAAAAGGACAAGAAAGTTAATAGAGATGTCTTAAGGAGATTAAGACAGATCTATCAAGGCTGAATTAGAAAGTTGAGTCATATGCTACCACGATCAAATAATTAGAGCAGTAATTCGACTAAATGTTAGCCACACTAAATCAAAAGAAGCCTGGCACTCTTCCCAGACATATAGTACAAAACCCAAAGAATGATAATCACTGCCATACCATTGGCACTAGAAGAGGTAAAACCACCATGGATTCGCCCGTGCCCATAGTGAATGAGTCAAAGAATGATGTTGATCCTGTTGATATTGAGGAAGTACCTAATGTAGAAGTAGAGAAATCATTAGATGTTAAGGATAGTAGTATGAAAGACAAAGGTAAGGGTAAAGTTGAGGAGTAAGTTCAGAAAACCATTCCAAGACCTCAACTGCCTTATCCTCAGATATTAAAAAAGAAGCAAAAAGAGAGAAAATATCAGAAGTTCCTGTCTATGTTGAAGGAGTTGTCTGTAAACATACCACTAGTAGAGGCATTAGAATAGATGACTCATTATGAGAAATTCATGAAATACCTAGTCACCAGAAAATAGATAGTAAGTTAAAAATAGGCTAATAATGTTTATTACTGTAGCGTTGTTGCCTCTAGATCATTAGTAGGGAAGAAAAAAGACCCAAAGCCTTCACCATTACTTGCACCATTGGGTCCTTCAACTTTTCTCGGGAATTATGTAATCTAGGAGCAAGTATTAATCTTATGTCAATAGTTGTGTTTAAGAAGTTGGGGTTACGAGCACGTAAACCAACATTGATGAGATTGTTAATGGAAAACTGGACCATGAAAAAGCCATTTCATATTCTTTGTAATGTTTTGGGGAACATGTCATCCTTGATCTTTCCAGTTGATTTCGTGATATTTGATTATGAGGTGGACTTCAGAGTCCCTATTATCTTATGAAGACCATTACTAGCTACGGGTAGGGCGTTTGGTTGATATGGAGTTGGGACAGATAAATTTCATACTTAATAATGAATAGTTACTCTTTAATGTATGCCAATAAATGCAACAACCAGCTGGTATAAGAGTTGTGTCTGTGATTATAACACCCCACATTTTAGGGTAGAACGTAAACCGTCATTCCTTCGCGTAAAAATTCCAAAAGCCATAAATCCAATGCAAATATAGTATGTTAGTCAATTATGAAGTGTGATAATATATTTGAGTATGAATTGAGATCATAAAGGTCCCTTAACTCAAGGATGAGTTGGAAACTTTCCTATCGTTCGAGTTTGAGTGGGCGTCGAAACATGAGTCAACTTCAATCGACAAGAACTTTTTTTATATAATGAATTAGAGGTCCTACTATATATCAAATTAAAGGTCTTAAATAGCTTTCTAAATATACCAATTTTGCATTAATCCAACATCCGAGTAAAAAGTTATGCTCATTTTCGTGAGAGTCAATAAGGGTGTACGATTGGTCAGGCGCCACCCAATCAAACTTAGGCGATTGACAAGGTGTTTCCCACCCTAGCTTGTCCGATCGACTGGGCACCGCCTAAGTTATTTCCAAGTGCTAAAATCACTCTATTTTTACTTATATCAAAGGTGTTGAAGTCTTTCACACCCCTAAACTATCCCTAATCACTCCAAATCATCATAAAGAATTTTTAAACACATTATTTACAATCCCTAAGTCCTAAATCATTCAAGTTATGATCCAAATCCCTCTTCCATTCCCAATAACAAGATTCAAGTGATTTTCACAAGAAATTAAGGAATTCAAGCTTAAAGGTCCAATCTTTTTGCAATTTTACTGTCACTAAGGTATGTGGTATTTATCCTAAAACTACATGGGCTTTTTTAATCTCTTAAATATGATTTAAAGTTATCAAGAATGAATTTATAAAGGGGTTTTGGATCCTATATTTTATGTTATGCATTAGAACCTTTTAATGGTAAAATTGTTTTGGCCTTGTAGTCTTTTCCCTTAAATTGATTTATGCCTATATGTATATGTATGAAATTGAAGATGTGATTGAGAGTATTATTATTGAAATTCCTCTCTTTTGATGAATTGGAGTTTACAAACTTATTGGGAATGATTTGAAATACATATTTTATGATTTGAAAGTGGTCTTTTCAATATCCAAGTATTTGACATAATTTAGAGATAATGAGAGGGAGTTTCTTGTTATACCTATATGCTTATTTAAAAGAGAGAATTACATATTATTGAGTAAATTGACATAACCACCTTATGTTATTGAAATGTTGAAAAAGAGAAAATTCCTTGTACGTGTTTACATGAATTTAAAGAATGAGTTCTTTGAACTGATTTATTGATATGGTAGTCCCAAACTTATGTTTTAAAAACAGAGATTTTAATATTCTAATAATGGCTCAAAGGTGTGACTTGCAAGTCAATGGTACGACGATACCATACAAATATATGCCATAATAGAGCTAGAGTTTTCAGAGTTTTATTTCAGAGAATACATGTTTTAAAGAGTTAAAAATGGGCTTAAAGAGGGTTAGGTGGTTTCCCGAAGAAGTCTTGAGTTCAAGTAACTCGTATCCCAAAACTGTATTTTGCCGATACGGGTTCATTATTTCCCCAAGAAGGATTATACGCTAGCCTAGTGCCATGTTGAGTATCAAAGATAGAGACTCTAACCCTTGCAGCAAACTCAAGTTGGGGGCTTGGCTGCCGAGTTAAGGGAAAATTCCATATAGCCCGTGGAATTTTAGAGTTGTAGGGTATACCACCTAGCTCAGAAGTAAAATAAAGAGTATGTAACAAAGTTCGGATGATTGTTTAAAGTTTTTTAAAAATGCCCATGTTCTTTCATATCATATGTTATATTTCTGAACTATTTTTGAATTGTTCTCATCTATGTTGAATAAAAAATATTATTTTGGATTTGCTCTGCGTACCAATACAATTGTATTGACCCCCTATCTTTCAAGGTTTAAGGCCCAATCTAGAGGTGTTGCTAAGCCATAGAGTTTTTAGACAGAAGTGAAGTGTGTAGTGGTGAGCCTTCTTTATTTTGAAAGGCCTATGTCTTTCATAATTTGTCATTTATTTTTGGTTTACGGCCACTGGGGGCCTTGTCCCAGTTTCAGATAGTTGTTATTTTCGTATGTAGTAGAGATTTTGTAGACTGATTCAGTTTTTGTCTAGATGTTTTTGGATTTTTTTCTTTATAGTCAAATTGAACTCAGAGTATGACCATAGTTCTGTCATGATTTATTTCCCCCATCTTTTCTTTATTGCATGAATTTTGTGCATGATTACCAGACAGATAATGGCATCTGAGCCTTTGTGGTTCAGGATGCTCGTTATGGCTAGGGCCCTAGCTCAGATCGTGACAAACTTGGTATCAGAGCATGGTCCATGGTCCCAGGGTGTCTGCGAAATCTCATTGGGTAGAGTTTATTTATTGGTGTGTAGCACGCCACACGTATAAGCAGGAGGATACAAGGTATTTAGGAATGTCTCACTTTTTTTATGTTTTAGTTCATGCTATGGAGTCAGAATATTCCTCTTTTATACTCTAGTTTGTGCTATGGTGTCGCCCATATGAAAGTAAAGTTATCCTGATTCTTTCCTTACTCTGTTGTTCTTAGATATGTCTCATTGTTTAGGTAATTTAAGTGCATAAGCTTAGAATCTAAATGACGTGTTTTTTTTTTTGATTTAGTCATTTAAGATTATAAAATTGTGCAAGGGCTTGAGAAGAGTCCGCTAGTTCTTCAAGGTGTATTGATTCTAGTGTAAACTTTGATTCTGATGAAATCATATTTTTCAGCCTGAGGTATGAAGTGTGTTCAATCCCTTTCAAAATTTACGTTGCCGATTTCAAGCATAAGGGTAATGATGTGTAGCAGAATGTTGGAACTGTATTTCCACCAGAGTAGTAGTATAAGTTAAAGTGTTAGTGTCATGGCCTATTGGTAGTGAGATTAAACCAAGAAGTTGGTGATATGAAGTCAGAAGATTAGAAGTCAGAGTGAGAGAGACTTTTGTTTTGTATAAATAGACATTTTTAGTTGTACAACTATCGAGTGAGGGATGATTTATCATTTTATATTGATAGACTAATTTGGTAGTAATATTTATAGATTGTGAGGTATGTGATAGAGGAAGTGTTTGGCTGCAATTATTATCTATTCAAAATAGGGAAAGAGTCCAGAGTGGATAATTATGGTGGTTATAGAAATCCCTTATAGGCTGTGAATGAAGATGGTTAGATTAGCCAATAAGTTATGATTATAGACTTATTGTTTTTTGTGGAATCTGAAGGTAGTCTAAATGTATGCTTGGGTAAGTAAGTATTATGTGAGAAAGTAGAATATGCAAATAAGATCATAGTGGATTATAATATAAGATTAGGGTTGACCATGTCTATTATATGACTTTACCCCTTAACCTTCTTTTCTTTAGTGGTTGTAAACTAGTACTTTATGTAAGAAGGTATATAGTAGATTTTGAGCTATAACAGTGATGTCGTGGGTGGATTGTGATTGTAGGTAGTAGTTAAATAAAATGATTATTCTGATTTTAATTTCTAATTTGATGGACTAGTATGAGGTGTTGCATGCTACACTGGTGGTACGTGATTATTGCTGTAGGGTTGAATTTTAGATGTAGAATGTTGTGGTAAGAATAGTAGCTTAAGATAAATGATGTTTGTTTTGTGGGAATGAATTAGTAGGCTTGATGTGTTTTGTGAAAGAAGCCTAGGTTGATAATTGATGAAAAGTTTAAATGGTAATTGTGAGGTATATGTGAATATGAGGACCAATGTTAAAATGATGAATTGTGGGTGAGTCATTAAGTGGATACGGGCGTAAGTATTTAAGAATGAGTTGCACCCCCTTGTAGTATGGCGTTAGGTAAGATTTTATGATATAAGTTATTTGATTAATAGTCTAGTGTTAGAAAGTTAAGTAGTGGAGAGTGGACTTTTATGTGATAAGAAGTGAGAATGTGTATGCTCATGAGACTGCGAGTTGTAAGTTGATGATGATAGAGGATAGCAAAATTAAGAGTAGCATTCTTGGAAAGCAATGCCTCTAAAGTATACTTAAAAAGGGAAAGTTTAGCATTTATGTGTATAAGTGTTTTGCGTACCTAGTTTGTGTTCTTGAAATTGTGGTATGGAGAAGTTTGGGGAGTTATTGTATAACGTTATTTAGAGTTGAATTAAGAAAATATGAATGGGCAATATGCGCCTTTGGTATAGTTTTATAAATTTTGTTAAGATGCAAGTTATGTGATTAGAGATGTAATTCTAAGTATTCTAAGGGGTTGAAGATGAAATGTTGTGTGCCTAGAAGCATGGTAGCCTATGCCCATTATAACGTTAGCCATAAATAGATGACTTTAGGGTTTGGAGGAAGTTGGGATTAGTGTGCTTGAAGGGGATGATCTATAATAAGAATGAGTTTAGTGCCCAAAAAAAAATCTATGGAGGGGAGTTTGTGTTCATGTGTATATTGGTACCCCTTTATGATTAGGTGTGTGGATATAGGGAGGCTCAATACTTCACCTAGTCTCGATGTTCCTCGAATAGCTGGCGCATCTCATTTACCGGAGTATGGGTTGTAGGGTGATGGCTGTAGAGGCTAGTGAAAGCAAGAGTAGTATTTCTAGAAAGCAAGACCTAAGGAGCATAGTTTATCCGAGAGGTATTAGCGGTAATGTGTATGGTAGTATATCTCTTGTGTTGAGAGATGTGGATATATATTTGATGAGAGCCTATGCCTACAAGTCTAGGATTATGACTTTGATCTAAGGGGGGGATGATGAGTTAAAGTAGTTCTCAAATTTTCTTATGGTGTCAAGTTTCAAGTAATATTCATGATAAATCTATTACAATTCAAGCAAACTCCTCCTACTCATTCTACGATGTCTCTGCTAATGCCTTATGTTATGTATCCAATTCCTACCTATGTCTAAGGTTTGATCACTCTATGTAACTCATGACATGTCCTGACTTCCAAACTAGAAGAAATAATGTCCCTCGATGATCTAGTATTCTAAGTAACCAAGCTCTATGTTATGTTGCTCATGAACAACAAATTTGTGTCCAAAAATCATGATTGGTTCTAAGGAACTATGTGTTCATATGTTAATGATTCATTTTATGTCAGGATTAGCCAAAATTATACTGTATCTTCAACTCATGTCCCACCTTGAGTATGACAATAATTATATGTTATAATTGAATTGTGTTACTCCCTTTCATGATACTCTTGCTCAAATCCTTTAATGACCCTCTATATGTTAGTACAATGGTGGTTGTGGAAGTGTAGAGGTGTGTTAGGTGGGGGAGTAGATGTCGTTGTAGGTAAAATTTTTGATGCAATTTCTTGAGCTAAGGTTAGAAAAGCACGGGAAGAAAGGAGATGAAAATTCTTTACGTGAAATAGTGAGGAGGGAAGTATGTGGCAAGAATCTTAGTGAAAATGATTGAATTTTCAGGTCTTAGTGGAGATGTCCATGAAGTGGGGTGTAGTAGCGGTAGGCTGAAATTTTGTGATTGATGAAAACACAAACCAATGTGCCATGCAGTTAGTATTCCTTGAATTAAGACTTAAGGTTGTTGGATTATAGTGATGAGGTGAAATGATTTCTTAATGTAATGTAGAGTACAGGGTCCCGTAGTTTAAATTAGCACCTCTTTCGTCCGAGTTAGGCTTCAACATAGAAGTATTATACGATGGGAGACAAATTCTTGTGGTTAGATATGATACGGGAGAATTTAAGTTGGAAATGATGAAGTATGTTGATTAATGTTGGGGTATAGATAAGTAGTGTTGCTAAGTTTAAGTCTTTTCATTGTATCTTGTAAGATGGAGAATGCTAATATTCATATATTCCGCGAGAAGCTTATCTCATCTCTTGTAGCAATCTTAATCAGGCCGAGGACTCTTAGAAAAAGTTATGTTTTACAATGTTTTTATCATGTGCCATAAAACACATGCCAAGATTCATGTTGATGTCAAGTTTTGCTATCTCGGATTTCATGCTTACCCATTTCCCTAGGGGTTATCATAAAGATCGTGTGATACTTTTGCATTCATTTTTGTTGAGGAAAGATGTTTGACTTAGTATTACATTCTTTATTCAACACTTTTAGAGTTTCAATAAGCACCTACCTATCATTTGGGTATGAATGATCCCAAGGGGGAGATAATGTAACACCCTGCATTTTGGGCTAGAACGTAAACCGTCATTCCTTCGCGTAAAAGTTCCAAAAGTCATAAATCCAGTGCAAATATAGTGTGTTAGTCAATTATTTAGTGTAAGAATCTAGTTGAGCATGAATTGAGATCATAGAGGTCCCTTAACCCAAGGATGAGTTTGAAACTTTCCTATCATTTGAGTTTAAGTAAGCCGAAACTTGGGTCAACTTCAATTGACAATAACTTTTGGTATATAATAAATTAAAGGGCCTACTACATATACAATAAAATATCTTCAAAATATCTTTTCAACGATACCAATTTCTCATTAATCCAACACACAAGAAAAAAGTTATGCTCATTTTTGTTAGAGGCTATAAGGGTGTGCGATTGGTTAGGCGCCGCGCAACCAAACTTAGGCGATTGATAAGGTGTCGCCCACCCTGGCTTGTGCAATTGACTAGGTACCATCTAAGTCATTACCAAGT
Organism: Capsicum annuum; assembly: GCF_002878395.1. Classification (NCBI taxonomy): domain Eukaryota; kingdom Viridiplantae; phylum Streptophyta; class Magnoliopsida; order Solanales; family Solanaceae; genus Capsicum; species Capsicum annuum. The sequence continues at coordinate 125,514,837 of NC_061120.1, forward strand.
GCCCAAAAATACTCCGTTTTGACTTATATCAAGGGTGCTGAAGTCATTTCACACCCCTATACCATCCCTAATCACTCCAAATCATTATAAGAGATTTTTAAACACATTATTTACAATCCCTAAGCCCTAAATCATCCAAGTTATGATCCAAATCCCTCTTCTATTCCCAAGAACAAGATTCAAGTGCTTTTCACAAGAAATCAAGGAATTTAAGCTTAAAGGTCCAATCTTTTCACAATTTTGTTGTCACTAAGGTACGTGGGGGTTATCCTAAAATTGCATGGGCTTGTTGGATCTCTTGAATATGATTTAAAGTTACTAAGCATGAATTTTAAAAGGGGTTTTGGATCCTATGTTTTAAGTAATGCATTAGAACCTTTTAATGGTAGAATTGTTTTGGCCTTGTGGTCTTTTCCCTTAAATTGATTAATACCTATATGTATATGTATGAAACTGAAGATTTGATTGAAAGCATTATTATTGAAATCCCTCTCTTTTGATGAATTAGAGTTTATGAACATATTGGGAATGATTTGAAATACATGTTTTATAATTTGAAAGTGGTCTTTTCAATATCCAAGTATTCGACATAATTTAGAGATGATGAGAGTGAGTTTCTTGTGATACCTATATGCTTGTTTAAAAGAGAGAATTGCATGTTATTGAGCAAATTGACATGACCACCTTATGTTATTGAAATGTTGACAAAGAGAAAGTTCCATACATGTGTTTACATGAATTTAAAGAAAGAGTTCTTTGAACTGATTTATTGATATGGCGGTCCCAAACTTATGTTTTAAAAATAGAGATTTTCATATGCTAATAATGGCTCAGAGATGTGACTTGCAAGTCAATGTTATGACGATACCATATAAATGTATGCCATAACAGAGCTAGAGTTTTCAGAGTTTGATTTCAAAGAATACATGTTTTTAAGAGTTAAAAATGGGCTTAAAGAGGGTTAGGTGGTTGCCCGAAGAAGGGTTGAGTTCAAGTAACTCGTAGCCAAAACTATGTTTTGCCGATATGGGTTCATTATTTCCCCAAGAGGGATTATACACTGACCTAGTGCCCTGTGGTATATCAGAGATAAAGACTCTAACCCTTGCGGTAAACTCGGGTTGGCAGCTTAGCTGCTGAGTTAAGGGCAGATTCCATATAACCCGTGGGCGTTCGGAGTTGTTGGGTATACTACCTAGCTCAGAAGTAAAATAAAGAGTATGTCACAGAGTTCTGATGATTGTTCAGAGTCTTTTAAAAATGCCCATGTGCTTTCATATCATATGTTATATTTATGAACTATTTTTGAACTGCTCTCATCTATGTTTAATAAAAAAATATTATTTTGGATTTGCTCTTCGTACCAGTACAATTGTATTGACCCCCTACCTTTCAGGGTCTGAGGCTCAGTATAGAGGTCCCGCTAATCCGTAGAGTTTTCAAATTGAAGTAAAGTGTGTAGTTGTGAGACTTCTTTATTTTGGAAGGCCTATGTCTTTCAGACTTTGTCATTTATTTTTTGTTTAGCTCCACTGGGGGCCTTGTCCCAGTTTCAGACAGTTGTTATTTTCGTATGTAGTAGAGATTTTGTAGACTGATTCAGTTGTTGTCTAGATGTTTTTGGATTTTTTTCTTTATAGTCAAATTGAACTCATAGTATGACCATGGTTCCGTCATGATTTATTTTTTGCATCTTTTCTTTATTGCATGAATGTTATGCATAATTACTAGACAGAGAAGGGCATCCGAGCCTTCATGGTTTAGGATGCTCATTATGGCTAGGGCCCCGTCTCAGGTCATGACAGTGATAGACACTATTGATGACAAATTTAATATAGTAAATGTAATTGAAGAAAAACTGGGTATTAAAGCATTAGCAGCTGTGACTATGAATTTCGATAGTGATGAAATTAAGGAGTACTATGAGATGGTTGGCGCTCTGTATAGGAGAAGTTCATATACTTACACTCCAAAAAGTTTTGATATGGATATGAAGAATAGAACCACTCCTCCTTCTCGTCCATCGATTGACTAACCACCTGTATTAGAGTTAAAGTCCCTCCCATCCCATTTGCGCTATGCATTCTTAGGGCAAATAACACATTGCCAGTGATTTGATAAAGACTGAGGTAGAGACATTATTGTTTGTTGTAGAGGTTTAAATGATCTATAGGATGTACTATTGTAGATATCATAAGTATTCCACCAGGAATAAGTACTCAGAAAATCCAACTTGAATTGGATTGCATCCCAAGTATTGAGAACCAACGATGATTGAATCCTCCTATACAGAAGGTGGTGAGAAAGAGATCATTAAGTGGTTGGATGTTGGTGTTGTGTATCCCATTGCTTATAGTAAATGGGTCAGTACTATTCAATGAATATCGAAGCAAGAAAATATTATAGTAGTGCCAAATGAGAAGAATGAGCTAGTGTCAATGAGACTAGTCATAAGCTGGAGAGTGTGCACGAACTGTAGAAAGTTTAACACATGGGACCAAAGGGACCACTTCCTAATGCCCTTCATGGACCAGATGTTGGATAGACTTGCAAGAAGGGGTTGGTATTATTTTCTAGATAGCTATTCAGGGTATAATCAGTTCATGATTACTCCCAAAGATCAAGAAAAGACAACCTTTACCTACCCATGTGGGACCTTTGCATTTAAGAGAATGCCATTTAGGTATTGCAATGCTTCAGCAACATTTAAGAGATACATGATGTCCATCTTCTCTGACATGATAGAAAACACCATTGAGGTATTTATAGATAATTTTTCTATTGTTAGTAATTCTTTTGATGACTGTTGATTTCACTTGGCCTAGCTCTATAGTGATGTGAGGAATGCAACTTGGTACTTAACTAAGAGAAGGGCCACTTTATAGTGAGGAATTATGCTTAGTCACAAGATCTCAAAAAATGAAATAGAGGTTGACTAGGCAGAAATTGAAGTGATTAAGAAACTGCCACCATCAATTTTAGTTAAGGTAATTCAAAGCTTTCTGGGACATACAAGTTCTTATAGTAGATTTATTAAGGATTTCTCAAAGATTGATAATCCTTTGTGCAAGCTTCTTGAGAGAGAGGAGAAGTGTGATTTTTATGAGGCATGTCTGAAAGTTTTTGAGTGCTTGAAGGAGCAGCTAGTGTCATCTCCTATCATTGTGTCTCCTGACTCATCTATGACATTTGAGATCATGTGTGATGCAATAAGTGTGGCTCTAGGGGTTTTCTTAAGTCATAGGAGAGAAAAGATTTTGCTCTCTATCTGTTATGCCAGTAAGACATTAAACCCTACTCAGAAGAATTATACTGTGACTGAACAAGAGCTATTAGCAATGGTTTTTTCCTTTAAGAAATTTTGGTCTTATTTGATTGATACTAAAGTTGTTGTGCATATAGATCATGCAGCATTGAGATACTTGATGGCAAAAAGGCGCAAAGCCTAGATTAATCCATTGGGTTCTCATGCATAAGAGTTTAATTTTAAGGTTAAAGACTGAACAAGTACAAAATATTAAGTTACTGATCATTTTTCCATACTTGAGGATGAAGCAATATAGAAAATAGGGAATGGGCTTGAAATCGGTGATCCTTTTTTAGATAAGAAGATTTTGGCAATATGGCAAGACCTAATTCCCTGGTTTGTTGGCTTCGCACATTACCTCGGAAGTGATCTCATCTTGGAAGATCTGTCCTTTCAATAGGGAAAGAGATTTATGCATGAGGTAACAAAGTTCTTATGGGGTGAACCTTATTTTGAATATGTATGGATGGTCTTATTCATAGATGCATCCCTAAAGTGGAGATGATGAGCATTCTTGAAGATTGTCATGCTTCTCCAGTTGGGGGTCACCATGGAAAAACCTGTATTGCCTATAAGATTTTGCAGTGTCGGTTCTATGGGGCGATAATTTATAAGGATTCTAATGACTTTGCTATAACCTGTGACGAATGCCAACTTCAAGGTAATATCTCGAGCACCAAGAACTTCCTATGACCCATATCCTAGAACTGGAGCTGTTTGATGTATGGGGCGTGCACTTTATGGGGCTATTTATGAGCTTTTTTGGTATGATATGCATTATTGTGGTGGTGACTATGTGTCTAAATTAGTGGAAATAGTTGCGCTACCCAAACATAAAGGTAGAAGTGACACCACCTTAATGAAGAAATACATATTTTTTCAATTTGCCACGCCACGTGCAATCATTAGTTACGGTGGGTCGCATTTCTGCAGTTGCCTATTTAGAAATATACTTGATAAGTATGGTGTTAAGCATAAGGTGGCAACACCTTATCAACCTCATACTAGCAGACAGTTTGACGTATATAACACAAAGATAAAGTCTATTTTGGCAAAGATTGTTAATGCCAAAAAGACTAATTGGTCAAGAAAGATAGATGATGCATTATGGGCCTACCGAACAACTTTCAAGACTTCCATAGATGCTTCGCCATATCAGTTTGTGTATGGTAAGGCATGTCACTTTCCTATTGAACTTCAGCATAAATCACTCTGGGCATTGAAAAAGTTAAACTTTGAGTGTCATGGTACAGTAAAAGCGTTAATGAGTAAGGTGAATAAGTTGGATAAATTTTGACTTTGAGCTTATGAGATCAACACTATAGATAGAAAAGATAAATCTACATCATGATCAAAAGATCAAGAAAAGAGTATTTTGAGCCAGGTGACCAAGTATTGTTATATAAGTTAAGACTTTACTTATTTATAGACAAGTTAAAGTCTAGATGGTATGGGCTATTTATGGTAGTTAGAGTGTTTCCATATGGTTCTTTAGAATTGAAGAGTGATGGTGAAGCCTCGTTCAAAGAAAATAGGCAAAGACTAAAGTACTATATGGGTAACACGGAGAAATTTAAGGTAATTTATGATTTGAACCTTGGTGAGTCCGATTAACCAAGGTAACAGTGTCATGCCGTGATGTTAAATTAGGCGCTACATGGAAGTCAGCCTATGGGGTTGGTTGGTGAACTCTATGTATCCAACTTAGCAACATCGTTACACAATGTTAAATCAAGAGCTTCATAGGAGGCAACCCATGTTTTATACATATTAAAATATAGGGTTACATGTATATTCAGTGTGCAGGATTGGATTTTGCAGGAGTTAACTATAAAAATTATTGATATTAGGAATTACGGGGCTATTTATGAGTCATAACAAAATATTATGACTCATGTGCAGAAGTTATAAGGACTTGGAACTAGAAGCACTTTCAGGTAATTGGTCTCTAGAGTTATTAGGACTCTAAAAAAGAGTCTTAGTCAGTGAAAATGACTTATCACCTTGAGTCGTAATGACTGGAGACTGAAACACCCTAGGTTTTGGCCACTGGAAATTTCCTAATTTTTAAAATCATTGTCATTGTAATGACTCACCGTATGGTCATATGGTGTGGGTACAAGTTAGGGGACCCTATTCATTAGGAGACTAGAAAAGGGTGGTTAGATTTTTATTGAGGTTACGATTTGGTGGGTACGAGTGATTAGAGGTGGTGATGATTCATTTTTGTCGGTCCCTTAACCAAATCAGTAACTTAGTAACTTGACTTGGCTCAAGTATGAGTGGCTAACTAAGAGTCATGAGGATAGGGTACGAGTGGTAAGCTTGAGTTGTATGTTGTCCAGTGTTCTATCTCTTTGGTTTCTATCTTGGGTAGATTTGGATCATACTAGTCATATTGTCTGGTCACGAGTTAGGACACGGGAGTCGTATGGTGGATAGTGTGTGGTGTCCAACCTTCTGTACTGGTGATGAACAAATGGTACCATTCATATGTTGTGCTGACGAGTTAGAGGGCCAACTCGTACCTACCTGCGGTAATTTTTCAATTTTAAGTTGGGGGCATTCTGGGCATTTCCATTTTGTAACTCCCTTTGATACCATGACATTAAACACTTTTTGGGGATTCTTTAACCTATTATTTTGAATCAAAAATCTTAAAATCTCTCTCAAACTCTCTCTCAAGAAAGAGTCTAGGGTTTCTTCAAGTCAATTAATTTGGGGATTTCAAGAGTAATTCTCTTTGTCTTCCTTAGTGTCTAAGGCATGTTACTCCTCCCTTATTATTAGTTTACAAAGAACATATAATTTAATGTATGATTTCCATGTTATTGTTATAGTTTATAAATAATGGATAGAGGGTGGATGTTCATGGTAGAATAATGTTTCTAATTGTTTAATGATGTTTCTTTCATGATTTTAATATAATTTTGACAATGTGGAATGGATGTTAATGGTAAATGGATTTAGGAGTACTTTGTTTTCCCCCAAATTACTTGTTTATGGTTTTGAAACTTTTGTTCCCTTAACCGATTTGTTAAAATGCCAATAAGAATGGTTTTGTCACATAGTTGGACTATTATTGAAATCTTTGCATTGCATAAGAGGTAATGGAATGTAAATTGGTTTTGTTGGTTTTAAATGGTTTGGTAAGGCCTTGATAGCCCATGGCTTTTGTTTAATTGGAAACTTGGGAGTCTACTTGGTTATTTGGTTTTTGTATGGAATAAAAGGACAGACTTACAAGATCTAATTTGGTTATGATGATAACAATGATTAATGCCAAATTAAAAAACTCCTTCATAAATAGTTTGTTTATGTGAAAAAGGTTTAATTTGGCTTAATGAGGGTTGAGTAGCAAAGTTGTGGTAGGTGGGGGTCCTGGGGGATCGCCATTGGAAACTCATGTGTGCCGATGTGAGGGTGGTCTTCGTGATTGTGTGCATTATGTACTAGTCATCCTAGGTTTATATTCTCTGGTTGTGAGGGTAACGCGCATTAGAGACCTTTCTGTAGGGGGAGCTTAACCCATATAGCCTGTAGTTTTAGGATAGCCAAGCTACACAACCCAATTTAAGGTCTTAAATGTATGCTAAACTCGGTTCCCTTCCCAGTAAGGTATATATATGTATATATGTTATTGTATATGTTTATTTGACTTGGTTTTGTATTACTGATATTATTTTATCTTATAACCCTGAGTACATGCTAGCGTTCACTCTATTAACCATCTCCGATGCTGTATCCCCATGTGATGCAGAAATCGACCATACTATTATTCTTTCTGCTTAGTGACTTGGATTGGGGACAACTTTGAGTCAGACTGAAGTGGTGAGCTTCCATACTTCAAAAGGCTTTATTTCATGCTATTTTTTTGTTTTTGTTATTTCTTTTTTTTTTGGATTTGGCTATGGTCGGGTGGACGTCTCAACCGAATATTATTGATTATGGTTAAAGGCCTTGTCAAACTACTATGGTCATGGGCGGTGTTAGTATTTGTGTCATCCTTGGTATTGGTGTCGACATTAGGGTTGGCACCATTTGTATATTTGGTTTAGGTTGGATTATGATTATAGACTTTATTTAATGTCTTTGAATTATTACTATTCTATCTTGTTATATGTTCAAAATTCATCCGACATAGGGTGAAGGGTGGTTATGGTGGGTATTATGGGTGGTCTTAAGTCCTGGTTGGACTTGAGATGCCCGACATAACTTAGCCCTGGTTTGAATTATGCCATATTAGTATCAGTGCCATAGGTCATGGTCAATTAGGAGTCCACAAAGCCATGTCGAGTAGAGTCTCTTTTAAGGGTGTGTAGTGCCCCATACTCATAAGGGAGAGGCTATAATGCATTTAGGAATATTTCTCTTTCCTTTGTTCTGTGTTCACTATTGTTAAGGTTGAGGAGAATCCTCAAGCTTTTGTGGATGAGATGGAAAAGATCTTCCATGTCATGCATGCTACTAATATGGAGGTTATGGTATTTGTTACCTATCAACTAAAATATGTAGCATACCAATGGTATGAGGAATGAGAGCATTCAAGGGGTGACGATGTTGAGTTTGCCTTGTAGGATGATTTCTCTAGTTTTTTTTGGACCGCTTCTTTCCTAAGGAGTTGGGGAAAATAAAGGCAAAAAAATTTATTAATCTAAAGCAAGGAAAGATGTTAGTCAAGGAGTATGCCTTGAAGTTTCACCATATATCTCGATATTCTCTGGAGTTGGTTTCTAGCATGAGGGGTTGAATGAGGATGTTTTCTTTTGGGTTGTCTCAAGACTTGATTTTTTAGAGTAAGGCTTCCTTGTTGAAACAGGACATGGAAATTCTAGGTTGGTTATGTACATAAAGTAGGTTGAGAAAGTGGAAGTAATAGGAGGATATTAGGTAGAGGTAGAGCAAGAAGTTAAGATTTTCTGTGAAGGATAGTGGCCAACAACAAAGTGGCAAGGATGGTAGAAAGTGGCTCAAGAAGAAGTGGTGGCAGTTATGGGTATTACTTGATGGATAATGCTCCCTACCCAAAACTGTATGGTGACAGATATTTTTAGAGTGATGATAATTATTGGGCACAGGGAGTCCAATATTAAGATAGTGGGGCCCAGTCAGCTCCATCATATCTTTTCTGTAGATTTTATGGTCGATTGCATTAGGGTTACAATGATGAAGGAAAGAACAAGTGCTTCAATTGTGTTTAGCTAGAGCATATGATTAGAAACTTTTATGTTGGTAAGGTTGCTTCTGGGGCAAACAAGGTTCATGTTGCCTCTTCTTTAGCTCTAGCACCAAAGGGTGCACCATCTAGTTTTGGCACTGGTTAGAACTATCTCTATTCTCTCACTACCCACTAAGAGTTCGAGGCATCACCTGATGTTTTTTCTAGTATGTTGAAACTCTTTTCCCATGATGTGTACTGTTTACTTGATCTAAGGTCCACTCTCTTTTATGTGACACTATTTGTGGCTATGCATTTTGGTTTTGGTCCTGAGTGTATTTCAGACCCTTTTTCTATTTTTACCCGGTAGGTGACTCTATGGTGGCTAAAAATGTCTTTAGGGGTTGTGTAGTATCTTTGAGTGGTTGGGAGACTTTGGTGGATTTGCTTGAATTAGATATTATGGATTTTGAAGTCATATTGGGGATGGATTAATTGCATTCATGCTATGCATCTCTAGATTGTCGAACCCAAAAGTCATCTTTAAGTTCCCTAATGAACCAATTATTGAGTGGGTGGGTAGTTTTCTAGCTCCTAGGGGGGAGAGGGATCATATGATATCTTAAAGCTCGGAGACTAATCTTTAAGGGGTGTCTCTATTATTTGGTACGGGTTAAAGATTCAAACTCGTAGGATCCTTCGTTGCTTTCCATTCCGGTGGTGAATGAATTTCTTGAGGTCATCCCTGATGACCTTCCTGGTGTCCCTCCCGATAGGGAGATTGAGTTTGGGATTGTTCTGGTTTTGGACACTCATCCAATTTCTACTCCCCTATATAAAATGGCTCCGACTAAGTTAAAGGAGCTTAAGGAGAAACTAAAGGATATTTTAGATAAAGGTTCCATCCATCCTAGTGTGTCCCTGTGGGGTTCACTAGTGTTATTCATGCATAAGAAAGATGGTTCCCTTCGGATGTGCATTGATTACCGACTGTTAATCTTTCGTCCGATTATCATCAATTAAATATAAGAGAGGTGGATATCCCTAAAATTGGGCATTTTAAGTTTCTGGTTATGACTTTTGGGTTGACTAATTCCCCGACGACATTCATGTATTTGTTGAATAGAGTTTTCTGGAAATTTTTGGATTTGTTTATCATTGTATTCATAGACGATATTTTGGTCTAATCAAAAAGTGAGGTGGATCATGCTAATCACCTCTGTATAGTATTGCAAACCTTGAAAGAGCAGTAGTTATATGCTAAATTTATTATATGTGAGTTCTTGTTGAATGCGGTAGCTTTTCTTGGTTATGTCATTTTGAGTGAGGTGATCATGGTGGATTGGTAAAAAGTTTCCTTGTTAAGAAGTGGCCTAGACCTACGACTCCAACTAATATTTGGAGTTTCTTGGGTTTAGCTGGTTATTACAAGAGGATTATAGATAGTTTTTCTTCTATAGCTGCCCTGTTGACCAAGTTAACTCAGAAGAAGGTAAATTTCTTGTGGTCTAATGCATGTGAGGGTAGGTTTGAGAAGCTAAAGGATAAGCTAACTTCGGCACTGGTCTTAACTTTTCTTAAAGGCACCAAAGGTTTTGTGATCTATTGAGATGCGCTGGTGTGAGGCTTAGGTGCATTTTAATGCAGCATGATAAGGTGACAACTTATGACTCTAGACAGTTGAAGGTGCATGAGAAGAATTATCTGGCTCATGACTTGGAATTGTTGTTATAGTGTTCATATTGAAAATCTAGCATTACTATTTATATGGCGTGCATGTGGAAATCTTTTTCGATCATAAGAGCCTTCAGTATTTGTTTACTCAAAAAGAGATAAACCTCAGACAATGGAGAGGCTTGAAATGCTCAAGGATTGTGATATGAGTCTTCAGTACTACCCAAGTAAGGCTAATATGGTTGTGATTCTCTTAGCAGGTTAATCATGAGGTGTCTAGATCATGTGGATGAAGGAAATCGAGAGTTGGTGAATGATGTTCACCGTTTGGCTAACCTGGAGGTTTGTCTCTGAAACACCTAGGTCTTGAACCATTGGAAGACAACTTCATTATTGTGTCTCTAGTTTGGGTACGACTAGAGGCTTGAGTCGTACCCTTGGATACAACTCAAACCCACCTTGCCCTTCCATCTCATATCCTAGGAAATATGTGAGGGTGACACACTGTTCACTATACGACATGGCCTTCCCTTGGTCGTAACCAATGTTTATGGGTCATATACTACTTAATTATTTAGAGAGAAGTCTCAACTCAAGTGGACTATTTTTATACGAGTAGTGCATATGGTTAGAGCATGATTTAAACCATTTGTATATGACTCAAGGGTGTCCACTCGTACCCTAACTAGTGTATAAAGCAATATAGGATTCTAGAGTACGAGTAAAGGTACCACTCATACCCTAGGGTACAATTCCCTAGTGTGTTGTATGAGGGATTCGTACCCCTAGATGAGGTCATTTTCTAGCTTTTATCAAAGGACCTTATGGTCATTTCCTACACCCTAAACCCTAAGTCACTCACTATATAAGGTTATATGGTCTCCTAAATCATATTTTGGGTGGATCTAACCTCCTAAACTCTCTCTCAAACACTTCCAAAGCTTCTTGAGACAAGATTGGAGGCTAGGGTTTAGAGGGGGCCCATCTATAAGATAAAGATGAGTCAAGTTTGTGGTGAATCGTCTTGTTTAAGGCATGTAACTCATGCCCTTGATAAATAAGTCTAAACCCATGTATTTCATACTTGTATTAGTAAGTGTACATGGTGGTTTTGAAATCAAATGAAAAGGGTTTTGTTGCCTAATAATGAGTAATATGGTTTCTTACTTAGCCTTGTGTTTGTATATGGTTTTACATGAGGGTCTTGAGTAACCTTAATCTTAATGATTTCTACTATGAAAATGGCCTTGTTAAATGTATGCACCTAAGGTGTTTACGAAAATATCTAAGTGAATTGTGTAGTTACAAGTTGGTGATGTTTTGAACTTTGGGAATGGCCAAACAAGTATGATGATTGAAAAATGATATTGTAAAGTTATGTGGGTCATGAATTATGTAATTGATGGCATTGTTGGGTTAGTGACTAATAAGGGGTAGAAGCCCCTAAACATAAAATGAGCTTGATGTATGTGTGTTGAGCCTAAATATGGTGAGAATGTGGTGTAAGTTTTCTAATGAAACATGAATGGTTATTTTAGTCTTGATGACAGTAAATGTCATTAATGATGAGTTTAATGAAGGCATTTAATCTATTAAAGTGATTAGTGGTTAAATAAGTTTATGAAGGTCAAGTGTGTATCTATGGAATTGGTCTAGTGAACATGAATCAGTCATGATAAGGACTAAATGAATGTGAATACTTGTAAATGGTTGGTAAAGTCCTTGTTGGACATGTATCGAGTTATAATGATTGTAAATAATTGGTAAATGGTTGATAATTGGTATTGCGCTAATGTTGTTTGACATGTAATTAATTGAATTATGACCATGTTGGTTGATGGCTAAGAAAATAGGTTCAATTCCCTAAGTTTGAATTGAAATTGTGTGTGGGACTGAAGTGTGGTATAAAGATATTAATGAATGTTTTCATAAAGACCTTATGATCTAATGTGAGTCTTGATGACCGCTAATTGAATTATATAATGAAATAATTAAGACATCAGCCTATTGATATGGTTGAGCAACGAAGGCTCCCATGAGGACCACGTGGTCACATGTAGTGTTGAATTGGATAAACAAGTTAAAGCCCTTAATTGTGAAATGAACTATGTGGATGTTAATTTATGAACTAATGGGTTAAGAGTTCAAATGCCGACTAATGGTGGTTATGTGATGGCTTGTGGTTAAAGTCCCTTGCCTTATGAAATGGCCTGCGGCTAAAGTACCTTGCCTTATCATATGGCTTGTTGTTAAAGTCCCTTTCTTAAAGAGATTTCTTGAGGTTAGAATACCTCGCCTAATATGTGCGTATGTGATTAGAGTTCCATATCCTTTTGAATACGTGCGCATGTGATTGGTGTTCCATGTCCATTTGAATATGTGCGCATGTGATTAGAGTTCTATGCCCACTTGAATATATGTGCATGTGATTAAAGTTCCATGCCTACTTAAATATGTGTACATGTGATTAGAGTTCCATGCCCACTTTAGTATATTAGCATATAATTAGAGTTCCATTCCTAAGTGTATATGTGAGCATGTGATTAGAGTGCCATGTCTTATTAAATGTGTGAGCATGTGATTAGAGTTCCATGGCTAATTGAATGTGTGAGTATGTTCTTAGAATCTAATGCCTAATGGATTGTGGTATATGAATATAACCCTTATTTCCATGGATGGAGATGTGGTTGTAGTCCCTTGCTTAATGATGTACCCATGGTTGAAGTACTTTGTCTAATGACATATGAATGTGGTGAAAATACTATGTCTTATATGAATGGGTTGAAACTAAGTGTGGAATGGTAGAGTCCTCTACTTTAAGTCTCATGATTGAAGGATTTGAGTACATTGTTAAGTCTTGATATTTTGTTGGCATGTGATGTACCTATATGTAAGGATAAGTGTATAAATATGATTGAATACAGTATATTAACTAGTTGTTGATTAATGATGTTATTTTATCCTTATCTTTGAGTTACATGCTAGCGCTCAAACCACTAACCATCTCCGTATGCTATGTCCCTATACGATATAAGGGATGAAGCATCTTCTTCTTTTTCTACGCAGTGAACACATGTTCGAGCGGTTAGTGCATTGACCTTAAAGCGGTGAGCTTCTATACTTCGGAATTGTCATATTATCTTTTGTCATAGAATTATATATATTTGGTACTTGGCTATTGTCAGGGGCATGTCCCAACATATTATCATCTTCGTTTGTTAGATATTTTGTGGATGAATATGGACTTAGGTGTATTGGCTAGACTATTGACATTAATTAAATATTAGATGTTATCTAGTATTTACTATTAGCCTTATATAGTTCCGCTATCTTATTATAAGTTCAGGATTCATTCGACCCTTGTGATTGTAGTGATGATGGTTAGGTTAGGTTATCAGTGCGACCTCCGATTCAGGATAGCTTGAGGTACCCATAAACCATGACTCTATTTTGGGGTATTTCAAGTTGGTATCAGAGCCTAGGTTCATGGTAAGATAGGATTCCACAAAGCCGTGTCAAGTAGAGTCTCTTTTTGGGGTGTGTAATGCACCACACTTATAAGAGATGGGCTATAAGACATTTACGAATGTTTTCCTGTATTGTGTTTCAATCTCAAGATATATACCATCTAAGGTCTTAGATTACCCTGATTTTAATTGATCATCTTTCAGATCATGTATCTAAGAGGATCTAATATTCAAGTAAGCTCTTTTGTCCCAACTAGGGGCAATATGGACAAAGCTCATCCAACTTTTGGGATTCAGACTCGGTCAAGGGTCATGACATATGACTGTCCTTGTGGGGTTCTACTTGTTCTTACTAAACCCATTGTTAGAAAGGGCACTTCTTCTTAATCTCCTCAAAATATTGGGTTTTATTTCTCCTTTTACTTTGATGGCTTAGGTAGGTGGAAAGTGGTCCAAGAGGAGGTATTGGGTGGTACCTAGTTTCTATTTTGCGGATAGTACTCCCTACCCAAACCATTTTGGAGATGGGCATCTTTGGATTGGTAATGCTCACAGGGAACAAGATGCCCAACATCAAACCAATGGTGCCTAAACCTTATTCACCTATCTTTCTTGTCGGTTTTATGATCGATCGGACCGTGGTGGTTGTGAAGAAGGAAAGGACTGGTATCTTAAGTGTGGACAATTGGTTTATATGCAGTAGAAGTGTCCTATAGTGGAAGTCGCTTGGGTAAAACAAAGGATGTTGGTTACTACTTCTCTAGCTTTTGCACCAAGAGGTGCCTCTTCTAGCTTCGACATTGGTCCAAGCCATCTCAATGCTCTTATTATCTCTCTGGAGCCCAAGGTATATTCTAATACTGACGCAGGTATGTTGAAATATTCCCTTCATGATGAGTATTGTTTGCATAACCCAGGGTCTACCCTTTCTGATATACACCGTATATGGCTGTGCATATTAATTATGGTCCCAAGAGTCTGTTGGTTTCTTTTTGTATTTCTACCCCGATGGGAGATTCTATGGTTTTTACAAGAGCCTATGGGGGGTATAATATCTGTTAGTGGTAGAGATAATCTTGTAGACTTGATAAAGTTGGGCATGGTTGGTTTTGATGTCATTTTGGGAATGGATTAGTTGCATTCGTGTTATGCTTCTCTAGATTGTCAGGCCTATAGGGTCATGTTCCATTCTCCTAATGATCCAGTCATTGTATGGGAAGGTAGTTCCTTAATGCCTAATGGAGGGTTCATTTCTTATCTTAAAGTCCAAAGGTTGATTTCAAAAGGGTGTTAGTATTATTTTGTCTGAGTTAAAGATTCTAACTTAGGAGGGCCTCTACTAGAACTTACTCCTATAGATAATAAGTTTTTTGTCATGTCCTTTAGGATGACCAATGCCTCAGTGGCATTCATGGACTTGATGAAATGGGTCTTTCATTTATTTTTGGGATATATTTGCCATTGTCTTCATTGATGATATCTTATTCTACTCTAAGAGTGAGACGAATCATGTCAATCACCTCCTTGCCGTGTTGCAATCTTTGAAGGATCATCGTTTGTATGCAAAGTTCTCCAAGTGTGAGTTTTGTTAAAAGTAGTAGCTTTCTTTGTTATATTACCTATCTCTAGTGAAGGGATCATGGTAGATCTGCAAAAGTCATGTAGTGGTGTGTCTGGTGGTATTTGGACCTAAGGACTCCTCTTTTGGTATGTTGAGTTAGGGTGGGTCCCATTTGTGACCAAGGTGGTTTCTATGAAGCACTTTATAGCTATAGTGTTGTGTCTTTACGGAGAGTATTACCTTGAATGGCGTGAGTGGTTCTTGTGCTTTAGTTTCTTCATAACACACCTTGTATTAGATAGTTTTTCGGGGAGCATGGTGATGTTTTAAAGTAAGAAGTGTAGAAGTGCTTAAGCGGGGGAGATTCTAGGATGCCTTTTTAAGGCAATGTATGATAAAGATGTCGGTCTCCTATTTGATGGTATGAGGTTGGTAAAGGTAAGTTTCTTGACTCGATTTAGTTCACCAATCCTTGGAAAGGTAGAGGTGATTTGTGAGAGGTTGAAAGCATCTTAAAGTTGCCAAGAGTCCTTTGCAGACATATGGCGTAGGATCTTAGAGTTTAGTCTTGGCAATTGGGTATTCTTGATGGTGCCTCCCATGGAGGGAGAGATGCGAGTCGGTAAAAACAATAGGGAAAGTTTAGTCCCCGTTATGTTGGTCTCTATTTATTCTCGAAGAGGGATTAGCGTTGTTGTCTATGAGTTAGAGTTGACTTCTAGATTGAACTCCATTTCCCCTGGGTTTCTTGTGTTTGAATGGTTTTGAGGATACATAGATGATCCTTCATTGATTGTTTTCTTAGAGGACATTGGTATTCTTGTTTTTTTTTTTATTTTGAGGGGGTCCCAATGAGGATCTTGGGTTAACAAGTTCCTCGGAGGTGGATGATAGAAGTGGCTTTGGTGAAGGTTCTATGGAGGAACCAATAAGTCCGAGGAAGCTACTTAGGAGGCGGATAAGGATATGATATCTAGTATCTATAATTGTTTTCTATTTTGGAAACTCATGCTTGAGGTGTATGTTGGTCTTCCTAACGTGGTCTATATCTTTGATAGACGATAGGTGAAATCTCGATGCTTATAATTGATTCATGTCTTTGTTAGACAAGATATTAAAGTTCCCAATTCTTAAGTTGCCTCATATCTTTGAAAGCCGATGGGTTTAAGCCCTTGAGCTTTGGAATGACCAAGTGTTTTGATAATTGATGGGTTGGAATTCCAAATACCAATGAAATGAAATGGTTGATTGATGATGACTATGATCTGTGTTATGTTGTATCCGTGTTGTGTGCTTGTTCTAATTTATGTAAGGGTTAGTTTGATGCATGTTGAATTGTTAACTTGTGTATGCTTGCTTTACTTGTCATTCGCGGATGAATGATCCAAGTGGGGGAGAATTTAAACACCTAGGTTAATGAATGTTTGGGACTGAAGTGTAGTATAGAAATCTTAATAAATGTTTTCATAAAGACCTTATGGTCTCGAGTGGGTCTTGATGACCACCAATTGAATTGTATGATGAAATAAGTTAAGACATTGGCCTATTGAAATGGTTGAGTAATGAAGGCTCCCATGAGGATCATGTAGTCACGTGTAGTGTTGAATTGGCTAAATGAGTTAATGCCCTTAAGTGTGAAATAAACTGTGTCGATGTTAATGTATGAACTAATGGGTTAAGAGTTCTAATGCCGACTAATGGTGGTTATGTGATGGCTTGTGGCTAAAGTCCCTTGACTTATGAAATGGCTTATGGCTAAAGTCCCTTATTTAAAGAGATTTCTTGAGGTTAGAAATCCTCGCCTAATATGTACACATGTGATTAGAGTTCCATGCGCATTTGAATATGTGCGCATGTGATTAGAGTTCCATACCCATTTGAATATGTGCGCATATGATTAAAGTTCCATGCCCACTTGAATATGTGTATATGTGATTAGAGTTCCATTCCTATTTGAATATGTGTGCATGTGATTAGAGCTTCATGCCCACTTGAGTATGCGAGCATGTGATTAGAGTTTCATGCCTAAGTGTATATTTGAGCATGTGATTACAGTTCCATGTTAATTAAATGTGTGAGCATATGATTAGCGTTCTATGTCTAATTGAATGTGTGAGCATGTGCTTATAGTCCTATACCTAATGAATTAGGGTATATGGATAGAACCCTTGTTTCCATGGATGGATATGTGGTTGTAGTCCCTTGCTTAATGAGTGTACCCATGGTTGAAGTACTTTGTCTAATGACATGTGAATGTGGTTAAAATACTATGTCTAATATGAATGGGTTGGACCTAAGGGTGGAGTGGTAGAGTCCTCCAACTTATGTCTCGTAATTGAAGGATTTGAGAATGTTGTTAAGTCTTGATATCTTGTTGGAATGTGATGTACATATATGTAAGGATAAGTGTACAAATATGATTGAATACAATATATTGACTAGTTGTTGATTGATGATGTTATTTTATCCTTATCCTTGAGTTACATGCTAGTGGTCAAACCGCTAACCATCTTCGAACACTATGTCCGCATGCGACATAGGGGCCGGAGCATCTTCTTATTCTTCTACATAGTGAATACATGTTCGAGCGATTCGTGCATTGACCTTGAAGTGGTGAGCTTTCATACTCCGAAAGACCTACCTCTCAAAGTCACGTTATCTTTTGTCATAAAATTGTATAGGTTTGGTACTTGGCTATTGTCGGGGGCATGTCTTGACATATTATTGACTTTGGTTGTTAGAGGTTTTGTGGATGATTGTGGACTTGGGTGTATCGGCTAGCATATTGACATTAATAAAATGTTAGATGTTGTTTAGTATTGACTATTAGCATTATATATTTCTGCTATCTTATTATAAGGTTCGGATTCACCCGACCGTTATGGTTGTTGTGATAGGATAGCTTGAGGTGCCCATACAACATGACTCAGTTTTGGAGTGTGTCAGTCTCTTAGACTTTGAGAATGGTGTTGTTGTTGTTCAGGAGGTGGCAAAGTCGTGCCTGGGTGCTAAGGTAAAGGGGAAAAAAGTGTTGGATCTTATTTTGATGAGGATTAAGGGTGATATAGGTGGTCAGAAGGTGGTGGCTTTTGAGATTAGTGGTGGTGGTCCCTTGTGGTACCAAGGGAGGTTAAATATTCCCGACATAGATGGATTGCGCAGGAGGATTTTGGCCAAGGTGCATGAATTGCGCTATGCTATTCATCCTGGTTTGACAAAAATGTATTATGACTTTAAAATAATGTATTGGTGGAACAATATAAAAAGGGACGTGGCTAGTTTTGTGGAAAAGTGCATGGTGTGCCAACAAGTGAAAGTTTAGCACATAAGGCCTAGAGGGTTGTATCAAGAAATTTAGTTGCCTATTTGGCAATAGGAGATGATAAACATGGATTTATTTATCGATCTTTCTTGGTCTCAGAATTAGTTCGACTCGATTTGGGTCATCCTTTATAGGATGATAAGTCTGCTCACTTTTTGCTAGTAAGGGAAAATTTCTCCGCTGAGGATTATGCAAGGTTGTATCTCCGTGAGATTGTGAAGTTGCATAGATTACCTGTTTCTATCATCTATGATCATAGTATACAGTTTTCAACTCACTTCTGGCAGTCATTTAAAAAAGTCTGGGTTCTAAGGTGAGTCTCAGCACTGCTTTTCACACGCAATCGGATGGGCAAGTAGAAAGAACCATCAGACATTGGAGGATATGCTCGTGCTTTAATAATTGACTATGGTAGTAGTTGGGTTGAGAATTTTCCTCTTATAGAGTTTGCATACAACAATAGCTACCACTCTAGCATTAGGATGGCTCCATTTGAGGCCTTGTATGGTATGAGATATAGGTCTTCTATTGGGTGGTTTGAGATTGGTGAGGCAGAGATATTTGGACCAAATTTGGTTCACCATGCTTTGGAGAAGGTGGAGGTGATTTGGGATAGGCTTAAAGTCGCCAAAAGTCCTATGCAGATATGCGATGTAGGAAGTTAGAGTTTGATGTTGGGGATAGAGTGTTCTTAAAGGTATCTCCCATGAAGGGAGTTATGGGGTTTGGGAAGAAGGAAAAGTTCAGTCCCCGGTATGTTGGTCCATACATGGTTTTAAGAAGGGTGGGTAATGTTGTGTATGAGTTGGATTTGCCTTCTTGTTTGAGGTCTATTCACCCGGTATTCCATATTTCTATGTTGAGGAAGTGTCTGAGTGATCTATCGCAGATCGTGCCTATCAGGGATATTGGTATTTCAGATTCCCTGTCTTATGAGGAGGTAGCAGTTGAAATCTTGCATCGATAGGTTTGTCGGTTGCGTACCAAGGATGTAGCTTCGGTAAAGGTTCTATGGAGGAACCACAAGGTGGAAGAAGCTACTTGGGAAGTTAAAGCGGACATGAAGTCCAGGTATCCATTTACTATTTTCCGCTCTAGAAATTTATGTGTGAGGTATGTCTTGTTCTTAGCATATTTGTTTTCTGACTTTGTTAAAGGAAGATTGATTTCCTTGGTATCCTTGTTTTCTAACTTAGTTAAATGTAAGAGTAGAGAATTTGGAGATCTAATCATGCTAGTCACTGCCTTGTTCCGTCATTCGAGGACGAATGATTCAAGTGGGGGAGAATTGAACATCCCGAGTTTTGGCCTTTAGAAATTTCCTGTGTTTTGGAGTCTCTTTCCTGGTAACGATTCACCATACGAGTCGTATGGTATGGGTACAGGTTAGTGGACCCTAGTCGTTAGGAGACTAGTGAAGGGTGGTTTGGTTTCTATTGAGGTTACGATTTGATGGGTACTTGGGGTGGTCTCCAGTCCTAGTTGGACTTGAGGTGCCTGACATGACCAGACCCAGGTTCGGGTCATGTTAGAGACCCAGGTAAGGTTCTAGTCTTTATGGAGGGTTTCTGAAACTTATCAGCAATGGTTACGAGTCGTAATCAAGACTCATGACGAAGACTGATATATCAGGCGCCGAGGGTAGACCCTATCCAAATTGCAATTTAAAACAAAAGGAGCAACCAAATTGGGCACCGGACTTCGCAATCCATGGACTCCCTCCATTGTTCTTGGCTAGCAAAGGGTGATTCATCATTGAAGAAAACACTAAAGAAGAACAAAAAGAAGAAACCTGCCCAAAGTCTAATTACCAATTGAGAAATGAGGACACCGCCGAATCAAGCGGTGACCTCAAACAATATCCAATAAAGTGGAAGGTGAAGCCATTCGAAAAACTACCTTAGGGGAAGGAAAAAACTGCTAAAGAGGCCACACCTCCTAGAAAACCCCCCGAATTAAACATCCCAGCAGTTTCCCACGGCATTTATCATCATCTTCTGAAGATGATAATGATGATGATGAAGAAGAAGAAGAAAATGATGATAATGTAGGTGAGGAAGAATCATGCTCCTATGATAAAAAAGCTAAGAGTGGGAGTGAGGAGCATGCTACTCCTATTGATATCCAACCACCACCTCCACAACCTCAAATTCCATTATCCGTTGAAGCTACTCCGGTGCCAATCATTCAACGGTGGGGGAACCCCAAAATACAGGATACATATAATGAGGGGATAGGAATGAACCCATACACGGGAAAAATAAGGAGGGGGATATATCTTAAGAGAAGGTTGACTGTAGCAGTCATATTTCAGATTCTTGAGTTCGAAGCCCGATTTCAGAAATATTATTTTTAGTGGATGACCATAGCTCTCAAAAATTAAGACCCACATTAGTGCAGGAGTTTTATGCGGCGTACAAAGGGGAGTTGAAGAGGAAATACCCACAGTGCAACTTTTGGAAGGGTGGTGAGCCAATTACTTCGTTGACTATTAGAGGAGTTTGGGTGAACATCTCCCTAAGGACTTCCAAGAAACATGCATGGACCTGATTTACAACCAACAGTAAACACGGCGGAAATTAATTACCACATGCATAAAATGCAAAATATAACAAGGATACAAATGGAGACTGCAGATAAGATCATTCTTTTTGGTGGATAGCTAGTATTATTGCAACAAAAGAAGGATAAGCCATTAGGGTAGTTGGTGGTTCGTGAGTAAATTCACTGTAGATTACCAAGACCACTTTGAACTTTAAGGCAAAGGCGTGGTGGACTCTTACCCGACATAGGTTGGTCCCATAACTAGGGACAACATACTTAGTCCAGTTCATGTAGTATTACTAGCTGGACTCACTGTTGGGTTTGAGTTTGATGTTGCACAGTTCTTTACCAGAGAGATACATGACTGAGTTGGGGTGCTGATGTGATTCTGGCATTCCCATGCTTGTCAACTCAAATATTATTGGATGCGAAGGTTCTAGAACTTTCGGATGTAGATTAGTATATTGAGCCAAAGAACACCACTGACTTGGGTTGTTTCGGGATGCTGCAAATCCTAAGATAGCTAAACTAAGAGAGACATTGCTAGCTGAGGCTCTTCAGAATAGGGATACGAGTACCGAGGCTGCTGGATTTACCATAGTAGATAACACTTCAATTGACAGTGGGTTGTCTGAGACCCAACCTTCTAATGTAGAAGGTACATCCAGTGCTTCTACTTCCCTGCAGACTGCAGCACCACATCACTCCACGTCCAGATTAATTTTTATAGGATAGGTGGTTATTACACAGGCTATATGGCATAAGATGGTAAAATAATTGAGCACCATAGAGACAAAGGTAAGTTTGATGGAGCAGGGTGAAAACCCTGGGTTGACAAAAGACTTGAAGAACAAAGCAAGTAAATGGAGAGTATATTAGATGGTTTCGATCTGAGTGTCACTTGTCACTTTAAACGTGTTCAATCCTCTAACATAACAAGAGTCAAGGCTGAGGTAGTAGGGCTATGAAAGCTGGTTAATGAATTACATGAGCGGCCAGTTAACCTAATGCGTATTATTACAGAGATCCAGCAAGAGGAAGAGATTGAAAATATCTGAGGTATTGATGATGAAACCTTGAGAAATATTAAGAAGGTAAAGAAGAGAAAGAAAAGGACGATGATAAGAACAGTGGATGAAGGAGTTGAGACAGCAGCATACAAAAGCATCATAAGTGAGAGGGACTGACCGGTGAGGGTCCAAGATATGGTGGTAGAAGCAGGTAGTTCTAGAACGTCTAAGGCTGTTGAGAAGGGCAGTGGCATAAACCCTACACCATATATACCACAAAGAGCATTAGTTACAACTGTTGCCACTACTGCAAAGACAGTCCTAACAATTGGTGTGAGCACCACTAAGGAGAGTGGGGCCTAATCTGAAAGTCCCCGTGTTGATCCAGTATGAGCTGGCGCCTAGAAAGACAAGGTATGTTCTCGATCCTTGTTTATATAGATAGATATGCTGGGGATAGTGTATAAGATTTAGTTGGGGGTAGGATATACCATAGCCACCATGGGTTATGGTTGTCGTGCTTCAAAACTCGTAGGTCGCAATAGTAATGATGAACCAACACGTTTGTGTTTTTGTGTTATTAATGACAATTTGTATGTTAAAGACAATTTAAGATTTTGGGTGGGTATAATGTATATGTTGCATGATTATAGGGAAATCCAGTAGAAAATGGTAGAGCTGAAAATTTGATGAAAAATCTATGCTACAGGTTGAAGTACTATTCAGGCTATGAGTCATTAAGACACTATATGACTCGTAGCCTAAACTCATAAGTATAGAAGTGGCTAAAACTATGATGGAGAAGGTAAGTATCAAAATATTATGAGTTGTTAGGACAGACTATGACTCATAGTGAGCAATTGTAATAAGACTAGTGTGCAAGGTCCTGAAGTTTAAGGCACAAGTGGTAATGAGTGAAGACAACAAATCATAAGGACACACTACGACTTATGATGAGGAATCTTAATAAAAACAGAAGTTTGAAGCCTTGAAGATGAAAGTTCAATGGAATTCTGACGACTAGCAGCATACGACTCGTAAGGAGACACTATGAGTCATAATAATTGCCGACTTAATTTTCCTAATCCATTTTTTAGGATTCTTTATTATTTTGAGATACAATAAATACCTTAGGTTTATTCCTTTATTAGGATGCACTTTTACATTACTTTTGATATTTTCATACTTTGCACATTGAGATTTTGTTCTTGGGGTTTTAGGTTTGTATTTAATTGAAGACTTCTAATTTTATTCATTCATTATTGTGCAATTAATTACATAACTTCATTTTTAACTATCATGGATTGTTTCATACGCCTGAGTCGCTAAAATTTCTAGACTAGGGTTGTGGGAACCCTGACAAATTAGCTACGTAAGGGAAGAGGAGATTTAGCTATTCCACAGGGATTGTGTGTATTGTAATCTTTTTTATAATAATTGTACCCAAGCTACTGTATAATTTTGGGAATTACTTGTATTTGAGAACATCCTTACAAGGTATTTTGAGATTGGGTAAAACAGGTAACAATAGTGATTAGAGGCTATCAATCCTTATCTAATCAACTCGAGACTCAAAAGGTTAGAGTTGTACTAAGGTTATTGACAAGGGACAACAAAACAATGCCCTGAAACTCACAAGGTAAAGGGTGATATCTATCAACACATTCACAAGACAGTTGATAGTACATAGTTGTCAGCTTTCCATATAGAGTGGTAGTTTAAGTGGATTGAGCATGAGAATCTTACATAGTTGTTAATACAAGGGGAACACAGTCATTATGTTAGTCTTCCATTGTTTGCAAAATCAAGAATTCAAGTTCGCTACTTGTTACTGTTGGATTTAAAATTCCTCCCATTTACTTTTCTACATTGCTCGTGAATTGTGTCATGTTTGAGATACTGTTCTACATATTCTCTGTGGGTTTGACCCCAACCTAAGTTGGGTTACTATATTTGCCATCTACAGTAACATACTTATTTGGAGGTTAGTTTTGGGTGACATCAATCCCCCCCATTTACTTTTTCGTATTTTCTAGTTACTTCAATAGATTCATGAGATATATTCAATCTATTTGCTATGGGTTCGACCAAAACCTCTTTTGGGTTACTATATTTAAAATTGATAGCATTATACTTCTTAGAGGTGTAGTTTTAGGCGACATCATCTGTGTCATCACTATTTGCAGGGTTCTTCATGTTTCCTGACTCATAAAAAATAACATGAACACTCCCCTCAGTGTTCTTTTATTATAAACTCTAAAGGATTTTCTTGTTAAAGATTAGCCCACAAATACCGCCTCATCCCTTTTGGAATCAATTTTTTAACTTAACTTTGCCATTGTTTAATACAAAACACTTGCAACCAAAATGTTTAAAGTAGTAAAGTTTGGGATTTTTGTTGAATAGCAACTCATAAAGAGTCTTGTAGAGGATGGACCTAATGAAATACCTTTTAGTAACATAACATGCAATGTTCACCACTTCAGCCAGATATTCTTTGGAAGACTACCATCTATTAGCATGGTTTTGGCAATATCAATTAGGGTTTTGTTCTTTCTTTCAACAACTTCATTTTGTTGAGGGATTCTTGGAGCTGAAAAATTATGAATGATTCTATTTTCAGCACAAAATTCCTCAATTATAGCATTTTCAAATTTTGTTCCATAATCAGACCTGGTCCCTTCTCTTTTGTTGTTCATCTTTACTTGAATTTGTTTAGTAGCGATCACCAGTACTTCATAAGTCTTATCTTTTGTTTTCAAGAACATAGTTCATATGAACCTAGAGTAGTCATCTACAATTACAAAGATATTCTTCTTTTCTACCTTACTTTGAATTTTGACAGGTGTACATATGTCTATGTGCAACAACTCAAGAGATCTAGTAGTACTTTCTTGCTTTTTTTTAATTTGAATATGGACCTAATTTATTTTCCATTGAAACATCCATCACATAATTTGGTGTCTTAGAATTGCAAATTTGGAACACCTCAGACCAGGTGCTTTGAGATCAACTTGTTCAATCAAGATGAGCTCATATGACCAAGTATTTTGTGCGAAAGGTTAACATTCTCACTTTAAGCACTTAGTAAAATTAGATTACTTCAAGGAACCGAGTTTAGGTCAGCCACGTAAAGATTTTTATACCTTTTGGATTTGAGTATTACTTTTCCAATTTGCAAACTTTTAACAGTGCACCAATCTGATTAAAGTTTTACTTCATTTCCCTTGTTAGAAATTTGAGACACACTCAGTAAGTTGTTCTTTAATCCACTCACATAGTACATAAATTTAATTACATGATTTAAGGATTACAATCTTCCCAACAACAAGAATGTAACTTTTTTAACCATTACCAAATAAAACACCTCCACCTTGAATTGCCTTGAGTGAGAGAAAACAAACAGTTCTTTTTGTCATATGTTTGGAGCACCCACAATCCATGAACTTTGACTGCTTGCTCTTACTCCCACCATCATACATAGATTACTTGTTATCTTTAGGAACCAATTTGACTCTGAGTTTCCAGTAGAGGGACACGGGTGTAATCACAAATTTCTTGGCCCAACTAGTAAATCTACCTTTCGTAGATTGTGATAGGGGATTAAGTCCTTTTTATGTGATGGAATCTTTTGAACATGCTTACTTGAGTTCATTTCAACACTAATCCTTGCTTGAAAATCACCTTTTTTATGACCATTTTTTCCATGACAAGTACATCGGAGATTGTTAGTCACTGAAATATACTTGTTGTGGGGATGGAAGAGGATCTTGCTATGTTAGCAACCAAGACCTCTGTATTCACTCCTTGATTGGCTAGATTATCTAATATTTAAGAAGAAGCAGTCCATTAAAGGATAACATGCGAGAAGTGAAGCTACGTTGGTTTGGGCATGTGATGAGGAGGGGCCCTGATGCTCCAGTGCAGAGATGTGAGACTCTGGCTATGGATGGTTTTAGGCGGGCTAGAGGTAGAATGAAGAAATATTGGAGAAAGGTAATTAGGCATGATATAGAGTAATTAAAACTTATAGAGGACATGACACTTGATAGAAAGGTGTAGAGGATGCGAATTAGGGTAGAGGGTTAGGGGGTGGGAGCGCAGCGGTAGTAATAGGGGAGTACTCTTTTTGGTTTGGAGTTTCTGGTTCGTAGTGTTGTGGCTGCAGTTTTTGGGGCTAGTGGTGTTGGGTTTTTTGCATCCTGTACTAGTTTATTATGCACTTATCTTTTGTGTTTGTTATACGGTTAGTTTGTTTTGTGTACCATACTAGTTTATACCCGCTTACTTTTTGTATTGGTTATACTGTTATTGGTCCTAAGCCAGTTGTCTATCAGAAACAACCTTTCTACTTCTCTTGAGGTAGTGGTATGGTCTGCGTACACTCTACCCTCCCCAGACCCCACTAGGTAGGAATACACTGGGTATGTTGTTGTTATTGAGATCTTCTCTTATGTGGACCAGGTCCCTTTCTAATTCAGCTTTTTTCTTAAGAAAAGTTGCAAGAAGCTCACTAGACTTATTTATCTTCTCTCCAATCTCAATTTGAAGACTACTAGCTTCATATTTTCCATTAGAAACTGATTCAGATAATTTCTTCAGTATTTTCTAACATCTCTTTATTTTCAAAGTTTAGTTTTTGAGAATGTTCTCCTTGCTTTAAGGTTTGTATAGTTAGGGAAATTTTCTCACTATCATGATTTTTAGCTTCTCTTCAATAGAGTTTTTCTCAATAGTGAGCTCACATAGCGAATCAATCTAAACATTTGGAAGTTTTCTTAACTTCTTAAGAGAATTGTCATTGAGATTTTATTTAATTTCAAGAAGAGTTGCCTCATCATCCTCATCATCATCAGATTTTGCCATAAGAGCAAAAAATGAGTTGTAAATTATTTCATCATCTTCAGGTCGTTCTGACTCATCAGATTCACTTGATGAGTCTCCCCAAGTATCTAAGGTTTACTTAACTATATAATCTCCTGTAGTTTTCCTTTTGGGCTTGTTAGGGACCTGGTCCTTCTTCTTCCCTTTGTCACCTCAAAAGTTCATATATTTTCTATGGTCCATCTTGTGTAAAGGCCAATCATTCATAAAGTGAGCCATTTTACCACATTTGTAACACCAATCATTTCTATCTGTAGTTCTGTTATTGCTTTTTTTTTTTATTGAAATCCCACTTGTATTTATATCCCTAATGGTTTTTTCGCTAAGTAGGAAACATCTTCATCATGCTCACTTGAATCAGATTTTGATGCCTTTAAAGCTAAGGATTTCTCATTTTTAGGATCTTTCTTTTCTTGACCCTAATTTTTTCTTTAGCTCATACGTCTTCAGGTTTTCAATTAACTTTTAAATACTAAGTGTCTTAAGATCTCTTGATTCAAAGATGGCACTGACTTTACTTTCCCATGATTTGGGTAAGATGCCCAATATTGTTCACACTTGTTTGCTAGGTGGAATAATTTTACCAAGATTATGTAACTCATTAGTGATAAAAGCAAACCTGGTGTACATCTCCTGAATAGTTTCACTCTCCATCATAGTCAAGGCTTCATATTAGGTGGTGAGCATATCCATATTGGACTCGCTTCATGAGCAGATCATAAGAAATCCCAAATTTTCTTTGAACTTTCACAATGATGCAGCACTAACCGGGGCCTTGTCGCAATGGGCATCCCAAGTCAAATCAAGACCGGAAACCGCCCCCTTAACCTAACCCAACCACCGTATACAGCCTTGGATGAGCTAAATTTTGAGCATATGACAAGATTGCGTAATGCTCTCATGAAGACTCTGGGATAGGGTCACAATCATGACCGACCCAGCCAAGTCTAACTATACCAAACCAACCATCCATTTCATACCAAACCATTTAGAAAGTATCAAACATAATATGATAATCAAACCCAAAATGTAATATGATGGAATAGTGAGAAATTATGTCCGATGATGCTAGCCTCCCAACTTATTCTAATGCCAAGGCCAACACAATTACCGATTCGTCCCATAAAAACCCACAGAAGTACCACAAAGCCTCTATCCAAAATAATACAAATATCCAGTTTGGACATGTCCCCAACCATGGACAAAACCAGTATTCAGAAAGAAAGTAAAATGTCTAACATGAAATGATGTCTTCTGAAAGGATGTAAGCTTACCACTTCAGTCTAATAAGTTGTCCCTGAATCAAGTACTATGAAGGAGGATTTGAACGATCGATTCCTGCATAGAGTAGGTATACAACCGCCAGTAGATGGGTTAGTGGGTGAACACTAGCATGAAACTCGGGATACTGATAAAGTAATGCAAACTATAAAAACCAAGGGAAAACCACCCAATGCAAACATCCATCCATCCATCCATATATATATATATATATATAAATGCTGGGAAAAGGGACCGAGTTTAACATGCCATTAAAAACCTCTACCTGGGTTGTGCATCTTAGTCGTCTTATCACCCTCTGTCCATATGGGTTTAGCTCCCCCTACCGAAAGGTTCCCTATGCTTATAGCTGCATGACCAAGAAATATCCCTGAGATGACCAATACATCCCACCTATATAAACGTGACTCTCGCATGTGGCCATCGAAGACCCCTCATATCGGCAAATATTAGTTTTGGATTCTGATCCCCCAGGACTGCTACCTTCCACATCTTAGCTTAAACTCCCTGCCATTAATACCCAATTAAAACCATTAACAAGCAATCCTATTATCCAATTATTAACCAAAGGTATTCAATAAACCAGTGGTATCGTCATTCCACCATACTTCCAAGCATTATCAAAAGCCAAACAATTTAGATTAAGGGGACATTCAAGTGCCCTATCATTATCCATACTAAATCTCTTGGGATATTACTATGTTCTCCACAAGCATAACCAATTATCCTTAAGCCTTTGTAAACCATTTTAAAACATTTAAGGTTTCATGCATAAGCCAAAAACATATCTTTATAAGTGTTTTATCAAACACCTTGGGGGCACAATATAACCAAAACCAAATTCCATTACCATTAAACCATTACTATGCAATTCAATTGTCCAAAACCACCGTTAATGCATACAAAACATAATTAAAACCATAGGAAATCATAACCAAGAATTTAACATCAAAAACCCTAAATCAATAGTTGAAACCCATAACTATGCAAGAGAAAAACCATGAAATCAACCATGTACCATGCCTTTAATTGAAACTACAATTAGGGAAGAGAATAATGCATTAAACCATGAAGATTAATGGAAAGAATTCACCAAGATAAGACCTAAAGTATTTGTCCCAAAAGCTCTTGAGAGAAATATGATATGTTTAGGAAGAGTTTCTAAGTGTTTAAGAATAAATAATAGGGTAAATAACCTCCTAAGTGTAATAGAAGTCGTGGGTCCTTATTAGGGCAAGTAGGGAAATGTCCAAAATGCCCCTATATAAATCCTATAAAAACTCATCACGGGTCATGACTGACCCTCTTACGAGTCGTAACCTCCCTTATGTTGGTACCCACCCAATCATAACCAAACCTCAACCATAGATCAAAAATTATCCAGTATATGACTCATCCACCCAAGTCATAACCTTAGAATACGATCCGCACCCATGACCCTACCCTTGGCAGAATGTAACACAAGGAGGATCAAACGTTATCTACCTTACGTGTCACCTATATGACTTGTACACAACCATACCACACTTATTGCTAATTTATATCCATTCCAGTGACTAAAACTATCCTACTAACTATCATTAGTCAGCTTATGACAGGACTCTACCACTCGTACCATGATTCGTATTGAATTTGAAGAACGGGACTCCTGGAAATTTTTCTAAGGGTCCAAACCCAGGATGCTTTAGTCTCCCCCACTAGGAACATTCATCCCCGAATGATAGATAAGGTAGGGGTAACCACACATACAGTTATTTGCACTACCAAACATCAATCCTACCTTTTTGATGTCTCTACTCTTACCTTTAGAAAATGAAAAACAAAGATGCAAGAGATGCAACTCTTTCTTTAAAAAACTCTGAAAATAATGATGTGTTAAGAATGCCTACCTTCCATATGAATATCGGGAGAAAAAAACAAGAGCGGATGCCTCGACTTTATGTCCTTATCCGCTTACCATGTGGCCTCTTCAACCTTGTGCTTTTGCCATAGAACCTTAACCAAAGTCACATCTTTGGTCCACAACCGACGAACCTGTCTATCCAATATCTCAATCGGGACCTCTTCATAAGACAGAGAATTCAAGATATCCAACCCCTCTAAAGGAACAATCAAAGATGGATAACCAACACACTTTCTCAACATTGAAACATGGAATACTAGATGAGCCAAACTCAAGCTAGATGGAAACTCCAACTCATAGGCAACATTGCCTGCTCTTCGCAAAATTTCATAAGGACCAATGTACCAAGGAAAGAGATTTCTATTTTTTCCAAACCACACTACTCCCTTCATAGGAGACACCTTAAGGAAAACCTTATCTCCAACTACAAACTCCAAGTCTCTACGCCTAATATCCGTATGTGACTTTTAACAACTCATGGCAGTCTTGAGCCTATCCCGAATCACCTTCACCTTTTCCATGGCTTGATGAACCAAATTCAGACAAAATAAATCAGCCTCGCTGAGCTCAAACCAACCAATAGGATATCTATACCTCCTACCATAAAACTCCTCAAAAGGAGCCATACCAATACTCTTATGATAGCTATTGTTGTAAGTAAACTCTTCCAAAGGTAGATGCTCCACCCAACTGCCACCATAATCAATCACATAGGCACAGAGCATATCTTCCAATGTCTGAACAGTTCTCTCTACCTGCTTATTCGACTATGGATGGAAAGTAGTACTCAAACTCACCTTAGCCCCCAACCATTTCTAGAAAGACCACCAAAAGTGGGACGTAAACTGTGTACTGTGATAAAAAGTCATCAAAATAGGCACCCCATACAGTTTCACAATCTCTTGAAGATAAAGCTTTGCATAATTGTCCGTCGAAAAGTTAGTCTACACAGGCAAGAAATATGCAAACTTTATCATCCTATCTACGATGACCCAAATTGAATTAAATTGGTTTTGAGACTGAGGAAGACCGGTAATGAAATCCATATTGATCTTCTTCCACTTTAATTCAGGAAACTTAATTTCTTGATACAACCCACCAAGCCTCATGTGCTTAACCTTAACTTGTTGACACATCATTCATTTGGACACTAAATCAACCACATCCCTCTTCATGCCACTCCACCGATAGATCTCCTTGAGATCATGGTACATCTTTGTAGAACCAGGATAAACAACGTAGAATAACTCGTGCGCCTCAGTAAATATCCTTTGCCGTAAACCATCTACATCAGGAACACATAACCTCCCTTTGTACTGCCAAGTACCATTGCCACTAATCTCAAAATCCTCCACCTTTTCCCCACCAATGCTACCTTTGATTTTATCAAGGAAGAATTCCAACATTTGTTTCTCCTTAATCTCTACACCAAGAGATGATCTAACCACTTTTTCCACCATCACACCACCATCCTTAGAGTCTAAGAGACGAACCCTAAGATTTGTCAAATGATGAATATCCTTCACCAATTCTTACTTCCCTTCTTCTACAAGAGCCAAATTACCCATGGACAACCTGCTAAGAGCATCAACAACCATATTAGCTTTACCTGGGTGGTAGTGAAGACTCATATCATAGTTCTTGAGAAGCTGGCCATCTCCTCTGCCTGTGATTAATCTCTTTATGCGAGAACACATACTGCGAACTCTTGTGATCAAAAAACATATCCACGTGAACTCCATACAAATAATGCCGCTATATCTTTAAAGAAAACACAATGGCCAACAACTCTAAATCATGAGTAGGATAGTTTCTCTTATGCACCTTCAACTGCCTGGAAGCATAGGCTATCACCTTCCCATTCTGCATCAATACACAACCAAAACCACCCCGAGATGTGTCACAATAAACCACGAACCCATCATTGCCTTTCAACAAGGTTAGAACTGGAGCCGAAGTCAACTTATCCTTCAACTTCTCAAAACTCCCCTGACACATACCTAACCAAGAAAACTTAATCTTCTTTTGAGTTAACTTAATCAAAGGAGCATCTATCAACGAAAAAATCTCCACAAACTGCCTATAATACCCAGCTTAACCCAAGAAGCTCCGAATATCAGATAGAGTCATAGGACTAGGACACTTCTTCACCACAAACACCTTCCGCAGATCCACCATAATCCCTACACTAGAAATGACATGACCCAAGAAAGTGAAAGCATTAAACCAAAACTCAAACTTAGAGAACTTTGCAAACAACCATTGTTCCTTGAAGGTTTACAACACTACACGGAGGTGATTAATATGATCCGCCTCACTCTTCGAATACACCAGAATATCATTAATAAAATTAATTACTAAGAGGTCTAAATAATGCCGAAACACCTTGTTCATCAAATCCATAAATACTGTCGGGGCATTTGTCAATCCAAATGACATCATCAAAAACTCATAATGCCCATACCGTGTGCGAAAAGCCGTCTTAGGGATGTCCACCTCCCTAATCTTCAACTGATGCTACCCAGACCGAAGATATATCTTGGGAAAAAACT
The DNA here is from genome assembly GCF_002878395.1 of Capsicum annuum. NCBI lineage: Eukaryota > Viridiplantae > Streptophyta > Magnoliopsida > Solanales > Solanaceae > Capsicum > Capsicum annuum. The sequence continues at coordinate 125,547,500 of NC_061120.1, forward strand.
TGGCACCTTGCAACTGGTCAAACAAATCATCTATCCGAGGAAGAGGATATTTATTCATGAATATTACCTTATTTAACTACCTATAGTTGATGCACATACAAAGAGAACCATCTTTCTTGTGCACAAACAATACCAGTGCACCCCATGGAGAAATGCTAAGACGAATAACTCTTTGTCTATAAGATCTTTAATTTTCACCTTAAGTTTCTTTAACTCAGTCGAAGCCATTCTATATGGAGAAATAGAATTTGGTCGAGTGTCCGAAAGTAAATCAATACCAAACTCTATTTTCCTATTTGGAGGACACCTGGAAGATCATCGGGAAAGACCTCTAGAAACTCATTAACTATTGAAACTGACTGCAATGAAGGACCTTTCAAGTTAGAATGTTTAACCCAAACCAAGTGATAAAGATAACCCTTAGAGATTAACCTTCGAGCTCTAAGATAAGAAATAAACTTCCCCCTTGGTACTAAGGAAAAACCTTCCCATTCAATTTTTGGATCACCAGGAAACCTAAAGATAACCCTACTATTCGACAATCCAAATTTACATAACAAGAATGCATCTAATCCATGTGCAAGATTACATCAAAATCTACCATACCTAACTCAAATAGATTTGCAAAAGTCTGTCTACCACTCAGAGATACCGCATGCCCTCTATAGACCTATTCAACAATGATCGGATCTTCTACCAGGGTAGAAATAGAAAACATATCTGAATAATCTTCAAATCAAAACCAAAAGACACAGCTATATAAAGAGTCACATAGGAAAAGGTAGAACCTAGATAAAGTAAATAATATACGTCATGAGAGAAAAGTTATAACGTACCAGTAACAACATCAGACGATGCCTAGGATTCTTGATGGGACACCAAAGCATACAATTTGTTCTGACCAGCACTGGAACCAGAAGCAATAACAAAAGTAGCTGCCACATCACTAGGAGTAGGAACAAATAATGAAGCCACCGGAATCTTATTTTCCCCTATAGCAACCTTGTTAGATGGAAAATCCCTGAGCTGATGGCCTACGTGGTCACACTTGAAGTACTTATTCCTTTGCTCCTCACAGAATCTCCGATAAGGAGGACACAAAGAAATAGACTAACCTCTGTTTTCCTGAGTCTGGACTTCCTATGCCCAAGAATTATCACTACCAAAATGACGTCTGTCGCCCGACTGCTAGGAGTAAGAGCACTGGCAGTCGAGAAGGAACTAAAACCCCTCCACATCTTTTCCTGCCACCTTCCACCATCTCGACCACCCTAAGACTAGGCACTTCCCAGATCAGAAAACCTGCCCTACTTACCCTGCCTATATCCATATTCTTCCTACCTTCTCTTCTTATCCTTAACCTACTGCATATGAATAATCAGCCTCAATATGTCCATATCCTTCATGATCAAAATAGTCTTGCTCTTTAGAATTAGATCTCTATTCAGCCTAGAAGCAAACTTCCACATTTTTTACCTTGATCAGCCACCAAATCAGGCGCATACCTCAATAATTGAAGAAACTTCAGAGCATACTCCTTTATAAACGTTCTCCCTTGCATGAGATTCACAAACTCCTCCATCTTAATTTCCCTTAACACTTAAGGAAAGAACCAGTCCATAAAGGCATTACAAAAGGCCTCCCATAAACCATCTTCTTCTATATCACCCTTATCTTTATCCCACTCCTCATACCACAGATAAGTAATCTCTTTGAGTTGATAAGCTAGAAAGTTTACTCCTTCTATATTAGTAGCCCTTATTACCTAAAAGATCTTATCTACCTCATAAAAAAAGCCATGTGGGTCTTTCTCCACCTGTATCCCATAAAAGTCAGAGGACCCATCTTTATAAACTATCCAAGCTTAGCAGCCTTAGTAGAAATAATACGAGTTATACCCCGTTTGGCCTGAATAATAACCAGTTGGGCAATAACATGCATAGACTGATGAAACTCTACATTCATCATGTTGCCCTGAGGAACCTGAGGAATAGTAAGAGGAATGAAAAGAACTCTGGTACAATGACGAATAGGACCATGAGATTGAAGATGAACCCCAGAAGTAAAATATGCTCCCTCAGCATCACTTCCAGATGGGACAGAAGAATTTTCTTGTGTTCCAGATCTAGGAGGCATTATCTGAAAGATGAACAAACAAGGATTATAGGAGATTCTAGGATTGAGAAGTCAAGCTTGAAGAAAGAATACCAAGAAAATGAAACATTCCTAAATGTCTTGCAGCCTCTTCCTTATGAGTGTGGCGCGCTACACATACCTAAAAGAGACTTTATTCGACACAGTTTTATGGACTCCTAATTGACCATAAAACTAGGCTCTGATAGCAACTTGATGCAGCTCAAATTGGGATCTTGTAGTAATGGGTATCCTAAGTTTAACCAGGACCGCAGACCATTCCCTTAACCCAACCCAACCACCATATACAACCTTGGATGAGCTGAATTCAAGCATATAACAAGATTGTGTAATGCCCTCATAAAGACTCTGGGATAGGGTCATAATCATCATCGACCCAACTGAGTCTAACTATACCAAACCAACTATCTATTTCATACAAAACCATTTAGAAAGTATAAAACATAATGTGATAATTAAACCCAAAATATAATATGATAGAACGGTGAGAAATTATGTCTGATGATGCTAGCCTCCCAGCTTATTCTAATGCCAAGGCTGACACCAAAGTTGATACCACCCATACCATACCCCAAAAGTACCACAAAGCCTCTATCCAAAAAAATATAAATATTTAGTTAGGACATTCCCCTAACCATGGCCGAAACCAATATAAAAAAAAATAAAATGTCTAAGAATGTCCAACATGAAATGATGCCTTCCAAAAAGATGGAAGCTCACCACTTTAGTCCAATAAGTTGTCCTCTAATCAAGTACTATGAAGGAGGAGTTGAATAGCCAGTTCCTGCATAGCTTAGGTATACAGCCGCCAGTAGATAGGTTAGTAGGTGAACACTAACATGAAGCTCAAGATAAGGATAAAGTAATGTCAGTTATCAAAACTTAGTGAAAACAATCCAACGCAAATAACCATATATATATAATGCTGGGAAAAGGGATCAGGTTTAACATACCATTTAAAACCTTTACCTGGGTTATGTAGTTTAACCGTCCTATTACCCATAGGCTATATGGGTTAACTCCCTCTGCTGAAAGGGTCCAGTGTGTGTAGCCACATGACCAGGCAATATCCTTGGGATGACTAGTGTATCTCTCTAATATAAATGTGACACTCGTACATAGCCATCAAAGACCCCTCGTATCAGCAAATATGAGTTTCGGGGTTTGATCCCTTGGGACTGCCACTTTCCAAGGATTAGCTTACATTCCTCACCATTATTAATGTCTAATTAAAACCATTAACAAATAATCTAATTATCCATTTACTAACCAAGGCTATTCAATAAACCATTGGTATCATTATACCACCATACTTGCAATCATTATTCATAGCCAAACCATTTAGATTAAGGAGACATTGAAGTGCCCTATTATTAGCCATATTAAACCTCTTGTAAGACTACCATGTTCACCACAAGCATAACCAATTAGTCTTAATCCTTTGTAAACCATTTAAAAATATTTATGGTTTCATGCATAAGCCGAAAACAAGCAAGAGTTCCATTAAAATAAGACAAGACAATGAACATATCTTTATAAGAATTTTATCAAACACCTTGGTGGCATAATATAACCAAAACTAAATTTCATTACGATTAAGCCATTACCATGCAATTCAATTGTCCAAAACCACCGTTAATGCATACAAAACATAATTAAAATCATAGGAAATAATCACCAAGCATTTAACATCAAAACTCCCTAAATTAATATTTTAAAGCCATAATCATGCAAGAGAAAAACTATGAAATCAACCATGTAACCATTCCTTTAATTGAAATTACAATCCGGTAAGATAATCATGCCTTAAACCAAGAAGATTAATGGAAAGAATTCACCAAGAAAATCCCAAAAGTAATCCCTTAGTTGAAACCTAAACTCTTTTCCTAAAAGTTCTTGAGACAATTATGATATATTTAGGAAGAGTTTCTTAGTATTGAAGACAAAATAATAGAGTAAATAATATCCTAAGTATATTAGAAGTCGTGGGTCCTTATTAGGGTAAGTAGGGAAATGTCCAAAATACCCCACTTAAATCCCATAAAAACCTGACACGGGGTCACGATAGACCCTCTTACAAGTCCTAACCTCCCTTTGAAACCCACCCAATCATAACAAACCTCAACCATGGATTAGATGTTGTCCAGTATACGAATCATCCACCTAAGTTGTAACCTCAGCATACGATCCGTACCCATGACTCATACCCCTGACAGAATGAACACTAGGAGGATCAAACACTATCAACCTTATGAGTCACCTATACGACTAATACCCAACCATACGACACTCACCCTTAATTCATATCCAGTACAGTGACCAAAACCATCCCACCAACTATCACTAGTCATCTTACGATAAGACTTTACCACTCATTCCCTAATATACGGCTCGTACCATGGTTGTATTAGGTTTAAAGAATGGGATTCCAGAAAATTGATCTAAGGGTTCAAACCTTGGATACTTCACACAAGCTAAAATATCATGGTACCTATCAGGATCTATCCTGCATACCAAAAGTTTCTTAGCCTTGAAATTTTTTCAATCTTTTTGTGATCCTCTTTATTGTATTCCCTTCAAGTCTTAGGAACCAATCAAGTTATATTTTTTTTGTTAACTACTTTCATGGAAACATGTAGATCATCATAAATAATGTCTCAAAATTTATTATCGTTAGCCATTATGAAATCATGCATCCTTGTCTTCCCCCAACTATAATACTATCCATTAAAATGAGGTAGCATACTGGGTGACTGTCCTTTCTCTAAGTTTGGTGGTGCTACAATAACTAAGGATACACTCTAGGTGTTAACCATTTAGAGTGAACTACTTTGATACCAATTGTTGAACTATACGAATTTACCACCAACAAGAGACTAGGTCGCTAAAAATAATGGACAATACAAAAAGGGAACATGAGATTTTACATGGAAACCTCCTTGATAAAGGAAGAAAAACAAAGGAAAACCATGACCTGTCCTCATAGGATTTCTCTAAAATTCACTATAATACAAAAATTAGTTTATTAAAGACTCGAGCAAACTCAAAAGGAGTTAACTCCAAATCTTTACAATTGTAATACCTCTATTACAATTAATTGGGACCACTCTGCCACACCTCTACTAATCAACTAGCTCTACTCAATTATTTGATTAGTAACTCTACCTAAGCCAACGCTCAACCTATTAAAGAAAAGTTGTCAGTCACAATCACAAGAGTAAACTTCTATTCTATAATAAGACTCAAAGATTTAAGAAAATAAAAAGCTAAAACCTATCAGGTCCCTAAAATAGCAACTTTTGATTTCTTGAGCAAGAGCAACTTTTGCATTTCTAAAAAACTAATTTGTACAAAAACTAGGTTATCAATTAATCACCTCTTTGCTTATATATGTTGAGGGACAAATTAAGTATATATTTTATTAGACTAGGTGTCCCCGCATTGTACGCTGAGCACCTGTACAATTATAATACTACCTAACAATTTTGTAAAGTATGCAACAATGTAAAACTGTCCCTCAGTATTCCCCAAGAAGTAAACATACATCATACCTGGTCCATAAATTTACTGGAAATCATCATCAAAACTAAATACAACACCAAGTATGAAGGTACCAACTAACATATATAGATTTAAAATTTGATGTTTATGAATTTTTATACTGTCTTCAAGTTAATATACAATAATAATCAAGTTGAAAATTACAAATATTGTATATTTTATGAGTTTGTTAAATTAAATACAATATTTATTGGATTCCAAGAAGTACCTAAACTATGGTTGACATTCACCAATGCTATCTTAAATTTGGACTATGTATGCACATGCAACGTATACTAGATCTATAGTAAGAATTCATACTCAATTAGTATATCGAATTCAGGTTTGAACTAGAATAAATATGTAACAAGCTTCCAGAATGCTATACATGTTAGTAACTAATCTAAGGTGGATTTATGCATCTCAGTGTTGTTATCCAATCTTAATTAGTCTTATTTTGAGGATTTGTCTTGTGCTTAATGAGTAAATCTTGATAAAATTGAGCATCTAAGTATCAAAATACTTGATTATAATTTTTTAGGTGTGTTTGAAATAAGTTTGGAATCAATTTGGCCACTTAGAGTTTAGACAAGAAAACTAGTGGTACTAGCTTGAGCTATGTGTTGTTCTAGTTGATCTCGATGGCTTCTAGTCGGTGTAATGAGTTACAAAGGGTAATGTACAATTATGTGTAGAATAAATTGTTTATAGTGTTCAAATTTCAAATAAAACAATCCAAGAGAAAAAACACAAAGTTAATGATCAAAAGGACAAAACTAGTACTCTTAGCTTTAGTTACTAGTTTTCATAGTCTTGGATTGTATCTTGTTTTGAGATTAATTCATGATTTTGTGTAATACTTAGAATTTTACATCTCTATACCCCTCAAAATATGGACCACTAAGTTATCTTTCCAACACATCATGTCTCGCCTCAGTCCGATGTCGTGGCAAAAGGTTGTGGAAAATTTCCCCTAAGGGCCTGACACATTGTCATGAAAATGACTCAGTTAGTGAGTCGTTACCACACATGACAGTTAGTCATGAGAGATTCGTAGTGACTCCAGTCTCCAACAAGGAACCCATTCCTTTGATCACAAGTTCAACCTATGACTCATAGTTAGACCTTATGAGTCATTAGGATTGCAGACGTAGTCATAATAGTGTATGACCAAAAGCCAATCTTCAGACTACGACTATAGCTTATGACTCATATTCAGTCATGAAGATTAGTATGGGGGAGTCATAGCATGACCATTAATATAACCCAATGTCCCAGGAACCCTGCTTAAGACTCAAACAATGACTCATAACTAGATTACATAAGTTGTGGGGTGAGGCATAATGACTAGGGACCGAGAATCTCTACATGTTTTAATAGTTGCTTTTTTGGTAATTCCAACCGCTTCTTAACCCTAACCCACATTTTTCAATCTCTCAAAATTTTAAGTTATCAAGGGTAAACATTACCCTAATCCCTCAAAACATCAAAATCACTTCTCCTAGATAAAATAAAAGCGATTGTTTCTTCATCAAGAGAAAATTAGGGTTTCTCTAGAATAAAATCATCTTTAAGGATTTTGCCAAAGCTTTTACCTTAGGTATGTGGGATATTCATCAGTGGGCCCTTTCCACCCATTGAGTTCAAAGAACTCTCTAAACTTTCAAGTGTAACAATCTTTTCTCTTTTATGGGGTTCCAAGTTAACCATGAACTTTATAAATTTCCTCCAATTGTTTTCATTCTAAACCATGAAAATATATTTCCTTATGATAATTATGTTCCATGTATTTAATAAGGTAGATTTCTACTTCATGATTAGTTATAGAAATCTTAGGTGTTATTCATGATTTTACCACGCCATGGGTTCAATATTTGACAAGATCAGTTTGCATTCAGAATACCAATATGTTGAGCATATCTCAGTATTAGTCATGTTAAACTTTAATCAGCATCAGTGTCAGCTTATTTGAGAGTAGGACTTAGCACCGAGCGAACCTATGGATGAAGGCTCACCCACCAGTAGAGGAATGAGACCTTTAGTAGAAGTCTCTAAGTTCCAAAACTACATAGCCAATGTAGGTTATGAGAGTTCACCTACCAGTTAAGGACTGAGACTCTCTTAAGGGTCAACCATCAATAGAGGATGGACACCTTAGTCCTTTGGAACACCAATTTAGTAGATCCATGCAACCAGTGTTGGTATACTTAGTAAGGTACTAACACCCTTCCAACAAGGGTTATAGATTGGACCCCGATTAGTTTAGATTAGGGCATGTCAGTTAAATGTTAGCTCCTATACTTTCAATTCTACATTCAAATTGTGACAGTTTTAGTTTGCATGACCAAATGCCCATATATCAGCAATTTAGATCATTTCAATACATGTTTTACTTGGTCTTGCATTCAATTTGGACGTTGATGCATTTATGCTCAGTACCTATATGTATACCAGTAAATTTAAAATACTGATAGAATACTCTTTTTTTCTCTATGTTGTCTTATAAATACACTCAGTTTCCAAATCATATGTAGTCTGTCCATGTATCACTCAGCTGCACCATTGGTGAGTCTTCATACGTAGAGGAATATTTATATTATTTATCAAGTTTTTGAGTATTTTAATTCATGTTATTTTAGTAGTTAGAGTTAGTCAGGGACATGTCCCAAAAACTTATCATGTTTAGAGGCTTATAAATAGTCAAAAAGTTAGTTATATTTTTCAGTGACGTATTTAAGACCGTGTTGTTATGGATTTTATTATTCATATATTTTATTAAATGACTTCTGTATAATATTTTATTATTTTCCTTTCTGTATTTATAGCTTATGCTAGTTCATAGGTTAGTTTGGGTTTACTTGTGGCCTTAAGCTCTGTGTTACGACTAGGGGTGGTCTTAGGTCATGAAAAACTTGGTATCAGATCCAGTTTAAAGTATCCAAGGGTATCTAAGAGTAGCATCAAGTAGATTCTTTTTCATGGGAGTGAAGCATACCATACTTATAGGAGAGAGGATACAAGATATTTTATAAAAGTTTCCCTTCTTTCAGTATTCATATCGTGTGATGGAGCTCAAGTTCTATTAAACTTCTACTTCTAAATGAGAAGTTCTATCATACCAAATTTAGGGTTTCTTTCACAGTACTAGACCAATCCATGGCTTCTTATAATAACCAACAGGTTGTTACCCCAACTAATCCAGTAATGAATGCTTCACCAGGTAGGATCCAAGACTTTACTTAAATAAATCCTCAAACATTCTCTAGATCTAAGTCTGAGAAGGATCTATTAGAGTTTTTGTGTTATGTGTAGAAGGTAATAGATATAATGGGTGTTACTCCTAGTGAGAGTGCTAACTTAGTTGTTTACAGCTTGCAAAAAGTAGCTTATACTTGGGTTAAGAAGTAGAAGGAGGATAGAGGTGCTGATGTAAGACTTGTAGAGTGGAATGCATTTTCTACTACATTCTTGGATAGGTTCTTCCCACTCAATTTCAGGGTGGCCAAAGCGCAGGATTTTCTAAATCTAAAATAGGGTAGCATGAATGTGAAGGAGTATTCACTCAAGTTCACCCAATTAGCAAGGTATGCTCTGAATATGGTGGCCAATTTTAGGGCTAGGATATGTAAGTTTGCATCTGGTATTTCTAATAATGTAGTAAAGGAGTGTAGAACTAGTATGTTGATTAAAGAGATAGACCTCTCTATACTGATGGTTCATGCTAAATAGATTGAGGAAGGGAAGTTCAAAGAAAAGGAAAAGTATAATGAGAGGGCGACATGGTAGCTTCAACATTTCTCAGTAGATGTCAAAAGGTGGTAATAGTTCCCAATTCCTTCAAAAATCTTCATCTCTAGCCCCATATCTTACCACTTCTCAAGTCCCATAGCTTAGATAGGACAATCGATATAGAGCCCCAGGCTCTAAGCCTCAGGGTAACATGAATAATGATTGCACCAACCTAGCTTGATAGAGATGTGGTAATAACTACAAGGTTGAGTACATGGAAGGCAATGATATGTGCTTTGGGTGTGTCAAGTCAGGCTATCAAATTAGGGATTGTCCATTGGTTGCCCAGAAGGGAAAATATTTTTGTCATCATGTTAGTCTAACTTCTCATCAGCTCTAGTCGGTCGCACGACTCAGTCTAAGATTTTGGTGATTGTATGTTGGAAGGTGTTGGGGGTCAAAGGGATGTCTAGGGTACGAGTTGTGGGTACCACTCATATGGAAGGGTATGATTGGTAAGGTAGAGCCGCACCCTCCTACGGGAAATTAATACAACTTAAGTGGGGGTAATTTGAACATTCCCTTTATAACTCCTTAGGACACCACGACTTAAAAAGCCTTTTTGGGGCTTTACTAACCTAGTTTGTAATCAATCAAATACTCTAAACTCTCTTAAACTCTCTCAAGGCTCTTGGGTTAAGGAAAAGCTAAGTTTTCCTTCAAGGTGGTCAATTGAGGCTCATAGGGGTGATTTCTTCTCAACTTCTACTTAATTTAAGGAATGTTACTCCTCTCTCATTATTAGTTTCAAGTAAAGGCATATTTTATTAATTGTTTTCATGGAATAATTGATGAATGGTTTTGGGTTTTCAAATATATGTTGGGGGTTTTGGTTATAAATGCTTGGTTATGGTTTTCCCAAGTTTTAATTATCCATTTACATATTTTAATAGTGATTTTAACATTTGATTACATGGGAATGGTTAATTGGTACATAATTTTAGTTTTGGAAGAACTACGCCCCCAATGTATTTTATAAAATGCCTATGAGAATACTTATACTACATTGTTGGACTTTTAATGGAACTATTGAATGGAATAACTTGGTAATGGAACCCTAATTTATATAAATAATTTAAATGGCTTGAAATAGTTAAATAGTAAGGTCTTTGTGGTTATGGTTGGTCTAATTGAAAGCCTTGTGGGGTACAAGGGAATCCCCCAAGAAAACATAGTAATGATCACTTATGGGGTACATGGGATTCCCCTAAGTCAACTTAAATCATTTAATCTATGGGTACAAGGGAATCCTATCTTCTTAAAAAAGATGGCTAGGGACATTGCTTACAAGCTATAGTTGGTATGATGATACCACTACTTATAGCATTGGTTGATTATAATGGAATGGTGGTTTTGTTATATGGTAATGGTTTTAATTGGGCAATAATGGCGGGGTATCATAGCTAATTGTGAAGGTGTGAGTCCAATGGACGATACTAGAAACTCATGTTTGCTTACATAAGGATTAGTCCTATCAACCATATATGATACTTATGGGGTACACAGGAATCCCCTAAGTATACTTGTACACATGTATTACGGAGAGTAAAGGGTTCTCAGGAATCCCCTACTCCTGAGGTATCTCAAGTTCGTGAGGTTACACACATCGATGCCTATTCAGAGGGTTACACTAGACCCACATAGTTCGTAGGTGGTTCTAGGATGATTAAGCTACACATACCCAGGTTAATAGTTGTAAAGGCATTCTAATCTTGGTTCTCTTTAATAGCATGGTTGTATATATGTATGTATAGTTATGAAAGCATATGGTTATTTTACTTTTTTAAAGGTTAGGATTATTTTATCCTTATCTTGAGTACTTGCTAACATTCACCTACTAACCCATATTTAGGCGGTTGTATCCCCATGCTATGCCGGAACCAACCACTCTACTCATCTTGCTTAGTGATTAGATTTAGATTAGCTATTGGATTGAAGTAGTGAGCTTCCATACTTTAGAAGACTCTATTTCATATCATGGATTTCTCTTTATACTTTGGTTATTTCATGGATATTAGTTTTGGATATGGTTGGGGGCATATCCCAACCAGATATTGTTTTTCTTTCAGATAAAGGCTTTATGAAACTATGATGAATTTGAATGGGTGGTGTCAATAGTTGTGTTAGCTATAGTATTGACATTGATATTAGGTCCAATATCATTTGACTAAATTTATGATTGTTCCATCCTTTTATGTTATGTTATGGATAAAAATTTGGTTATTGTTTTGGTTTTGGTATGGTTATTGGTTGGGTTTAGAATATTTCAATTTATTTGGGTTGATCACGGTTATAGACCTATTATAGAGTCGGGGTTGATACAAATATGCTATCTTGTTGTATATTTAGAATTCATCTGACATAGGGTTTATACTACTTTGTTTGGTTGGGTATTGGGGTGGCCTTCGGTCTCGGTTGGACTTGAGATTCCCATTACAATAAGTCCACAGTTTGGGTTATGTAAAGTTGGTATCACATAGTATTAGGTTCATGATCAATTGGGAGTTTACAAAGCTGTGTCGATTAGAGTCTCTTTTAATGGTATGTAGCATACCACACTCATAAGAGAAGGAGAGGCTATATGGTAGTTACGAAATAGTTTTCTTCTTTGTGTTTTATTTTCAAGCTTAAATTCTAAGGTATTGGATTCATCAATTTTTGTTTGCTTGTCTTTTAGATTAGGCCTCGGTGATTTGAAGCTCACAGAAACTCCTCTATTCAAACTGGGATAATATTGATGAGAAACGTTTTACTGAAGGGATCCATACTCAGCCTAGGGGTCCAGTCCTTGATATTTCTGGAGTTCCACCAGTTCTTTATAGTCCTCCTCAGGCTGACATAATGAATGTTGAGTTTCATCAGTTGATTCATATGATTTCTTAGTTTGTGGCTTCTCGAGCTGATTGTAGTGCATTTTCTATTCCATTTTCTGAGGCTACAAAGTTTGGCCTATTCATAAGGTTGAGTCCTTCAAATTTTACTAGTGTTAAGGTGGAGAAGGATCCTCAGGGTATTTTGGATGAGTTGGAAAAGATCTTCAGGGCCATGCAGGCAGAAAAGATCTTTAGGGTCAGTAGTCCACAAATATGGAAGGGTTGAATTTTTTTGCCTATCAGCTAAAGGATGTGACATACCAATTGTACTAGGAATGGGATTAGGCATGAGGTGATGTTGAAGAGTCATCTTTAAGGAATACTTTATCCAATTCTTTTCTGGATCGCTTCTTTCCTTAGGAGTTGAGGAAAGCAAAGGTGGAGGAATTTGTTAATCTAAACTAGGGGAGGATATTGGTCAAGGAGTATGACTTGAAATTTCACAAGTTGTTTAGGCATGCTCTGAAATTAGTGTCGGATATGAAGGGTAGGATGAGGAAGAGGAAGTTTGACTCAGGACTGTCTTGTGAGTTGATCCTTAAAATTAAAAATGCTTTGTTAATCAAGGACATGGATATCTTGAGGTTGGTTGTTCATAGACAACATATGGAGAAAGAAAAGAAAAAGCAGGATGAGATAGGGGAAAGACAGGGTAAGAAGTTTAGGTTTCTAACAAAGGTGGTGGTCAGTAGGAAAATGGTCGGGATGGTGGTAAGTGGCCAAAAAAGTAGTAGGGGAGTTTTATTTCATTCTCCACAGTTAGTACTCTTTTCCCAAAGCAGTTGGGTGATAGACGTTAGTAGGGTAGCAATAATTTTAGGGCATAGGGTGCCCAACCTTACGCTAGTAGGGCTCAGTCGGCCTCATCATGTCCATCTTGCAGGTTCTATGGTTGATTATATTGGGGCTTTTATGATAAAGAAAGGGACAAGTACTTTAAATATGGTCAGCCAGGCCATATGCTTAGAAATTATCTAATTGGTAAGGCTGCTTTGGGAGTGAATAAGGTTTCAGTTTCCTCTTCATCTGTTCCTACACCAAAGGGTATTTCTTCTAGATCTATTTCTACTTCTGGTACCGGCGTAGGCCAGCATAGGTTATATGCTCATATGACCTGATAGAGTCTAAGGCATTGCCTGATATCGTGACTGGTACGTTATAAAATTTTTCTCATAATGTGTATTGTTTACTTGTTTCGGGGTCTACTCACTCTTATATCACCCCATTTATGGCAGTGTATTTTGGTTTTGATCATGAGGTTATTTTGGATCCTTTTTCTATTTCTACCTCAGTAGGTGACTCTGCAGTTTCTAAAAGAGTCTATAGGGGATGTGTGGTATCTATTAGTAGTAAAGAGACTTTGGTGGATTTGTTCTAATTAGATATGGTGGATTTTGATTTCATTCTGGGGATGGATTGGTTACACTTATGCTACACATCCTTAGATTGTTGGACCCGTAAGGTTATTTGTAAGTTCCCTAGTGAATTAGTTATTAACTAGAAGGGTGGTTTCCTAGCTCCTAAGGGAAAGTTTATATCATATCTTAGAGCTCGGAGATTAATCTCTAAAGGGTGTCTCTATCATATGGTCTGGGTTAAAGACTCTAACTCGGATAGTCCTTCTTTGTATGTGGTTCTAATATTGAATGAGTTTCCTGAGGGATTTCGGATAGTCTTCTTGGTGTTCCTCCAAATAGGGAGATTGAGTTTGGGATTGATTTGGTTCTGAACACTCTTCCAATATCTATTCCTTCATATAGAATGGCTCCAGCTCAATTGAAGGAACTTAAAGAGCAACTTAAGGATCTTTTGGATAAGGGTTTCATCTATTCTAGTGTATCTCCATAGGTAGCACTGGTGTTATTTATACATAAAAATGATGGTTCAATTCATATATGTATTGACTTTTGGCAGTTGAATAAGATGGTGGTTAAGAACAAGTATCCTTTTCCTAGGAAAGATAATTTATTTGATCAATTGCAAGGTGCCAAATTCTTTCCAAAGATAGATCTTTGGTCCAGGTATCATCTGCTTAATATTTGGGAAGTGGATATCCCTAAGACAGCTTTCTGTACACGGTATGGGAACTTTGAGTTCTTGGTTATGTCATTTGGTTTGACCAATGCCCCAGCAATACTCGTGGATTTGATGAATAGAGTATTCTATTAGTTTTGGGATTTGTTTGTCATTGTGCTCATTGATGTCATTTTGGTGTACTCTAAGAGTAAGGTGGATCATGCCAATCACCTCCGTGTGGTATTCCAGACCTTAAAGGAAATATGGTTGTATGCCAAATTCTTAAAATATGAATTCTAGTTAAACGCTGTCATTTTTCTAGGTCATATTATTTCTAGTGAGGGGATCATGGTCTATCCACAAAAGGTGGCGGTGGTTAAGAAGTGGCCTAGAACTATGACTCTGACTTACATTCAGAGCTTCTTGGATTTGGCCAGGAATTATAAGAGGTTTGTGGATAGTTTTTCGATGATAGCTGCCCCATTGGCTAAGTTGAATCAGAAAAAGGTAAAGTTCTCTTAGTTGAACGCTTGTGAGGATAGTTTTGGGAAGCTGAAGGATAAGCTAACTTTAACTCCATTTTTGACTTTGCCTGAAGGCAATAAGGGGTTTTCGGTTTATTGTAATGCATTACAGGTGGGACTTGGTTGCATTTTAATGCAGCATGGTAAGGTGATTGCCTATGCTTTTAAGCAATTGAAGGTGCATGAGAAGAGTTATCCTACTCATGATTTAGAGCTTTTAGTAGTGGTATTTGCGCTAAGAATCAAGAATCACTATTTGTATGGAGTGCACGTGGACATCTTTTTTGATTATAAGATTCTACAATATGTGTTCACTCAAAAGGAGCTTAACCTCAGGGAAAGAAGATGGCTTGAGCTTCTCAAGGACTATGACATGAGTCTTCACTACCATCTAAGTAAGGCTAATGTTGTTGTTAATTCTCTTAACAGGTTATTTATAGGGAGTTTAGCTCATGTGGATAAGGAGAGTTGGGAGTTAATAAAGGATATTCACTGCTTGGCTCATCTTTGGGTTTGCCTTTTGGACTCCGAGAATGGTGGTGTATTGATACAGGAAGTTGTTCGGTCATCTATTGGTGTAGATATCAAGGAGAAAAAAATTCTAGAGCATGTCCTAATTAAAATAAAGGGTGATGTTGGTGGGCAAAAGGTAATGGTATTTGAGATTAGTGATGATGGTACCTTGTGGTACCAAGAGAGGTTATCTATTTCGAATGTCTATGGTTTTCAAGAAAGGGTATTAGTTGAGGTACATGAATCACGATATGTGGTTCATCCAGGTTCGATGAAAATGTATCATGGAATCAAGGATATGTATTGGTTGAATGGTATTAAGAAAGATGTGGCTAATTTTGTGGCCAAGTGTTAGGTGTTTAAACAAGTGAAAGTTGAGCACATGAGGCCTGGGAGTTTATATTAGGAGATTGAATTGCCATAATAGAAATAGGAGGTGATTAATATGTATTTCATTACCGGTCTTCCTCGGTCTCAAAACTAATTTGATTTTCTTTGAGACATCGTGGATACGATGACAAAGTCGAATCATTTCTTGCCAGTGAGGAGCAAATTTTTGGTAGACGATTATTTGAGATTGTAAAGATACATGGGGTACCTATTTTGATTATCTTTGATTGTGGTACGCAATTTTCATCTCACTTTTGGCAGTTATTTCAGAAGGGGTTGGGTACTAAGGTTAGTCTGAGTACTGCTTTCACCCGTAATTGGATGGGCAAGAAGAAAAGACTATTTAGACTTTGGAATTTATGCTTTGTGCATGTGTGATCGATTATGGTGGTAGTTAGTTTGAGCAGCTGCCTCTTGTAGAGTTTCCTTACAACAATTGCTATCATTCTAGTATTGGGATGGCCCTCTTTGAGGCAAAGTACGGTAAGATGTATAGATCTTCTATTGGGTAGTTTAAGCTTATTGAGGTGGATATTTTTGGCCCGAATTTGGTTTATCAGGCTATT
This sequence comes from Capsicum annuum, assembly GCF_002878395.1. Lineage (NCBI taxonomy): Eukaryota > Viridiplantae > Streptophyta > Magnoliopsida > Solanales > Solanaceae > Capsicum > Capsicum annuum. The sequence continues at coordinate 125,563,865 of NC_061120.1, forward strand.
GATAAGGTAAAGGTAATTTGGGATATGCTTAAGGATACCCAAAGTTGCCAAAAGTCCTATGTGGATGTAAGGCATAAGGACTTGGAGTTTAAGGATGGGGATAGGGTGTTCCTAAAGGTGTCTCCCATGAAGAGAGTAATGTAATTTGGGAAATGGAAAAGCTCAGTCCCTGATATATTGGTCCGTATGTGGTTTTGAGGAGGGATGGTAAAGTTGCGTGTGAATTGGAGTTACCTTCTAGTTTGAGCTTTATTCATTCGGTTTTCTATGTCTACATGCTGAGAAAGTGCATAGGTGATCCTTTATGGACTATTCCCTTGGAATGATTGGGTATCACGAATTCTCTATCTTATAAAGAGATCCCAATTAAGATCTTGGGTTGGCAGGTTCATCGATTATGGACCAAGGATGTAGCTTCGGTTAAGGTTCTATGGCGGAACCACAAGGTAGTAGAAGCTACTTAGGAAGTGAAAGAGGACATGAAGTCCAAGTATCCCCTTGTGTTTCTGCTCTGGATATTCGTGCAGAAGGTATGTGTTGTTGATCATATCTTTGTGTCCTAACTTGGTTAAAGGAAGGTTGATTTCCTTGTATCTTTATTTTTTAACTTAGCTAAAGGTTGGAATGATTATGTTGGAGTGTATTTCGTGCTTGTACTACCTTGTCCATTATTCGGGTATGAATGATCCAAATGAGGGAGACTTAAGAACCCAAGGTTTTGACCCTTACAAATTTTTTGGGTTTTGGACTTTCTGTACATCATACGACTCACCATAGTAGTTGTACAGTGAGGGTACAGGTCAAGTGACCCAGTTGTATGTTGTCCAGTGTTAGGTGGTGTTGGGAAGTTAAGCTTTTAGAATGGGTACGACATAGGTAGGTATGAGTCATATGGGTTTTCCTTTACTTAATCTGAAACTTAGAAACTTAACTTGGATTGGAGTATGAGTGGCTCACCATGAGTCGCGATATAGGGTACAGTACTATAGTCCAACTCATATGTTAGACAGTATCAACCCCTCTTAATTTTTTTATGGGTATGGGTTAAGGGTACTAGTCATACCCTAGGATACGATTGGGGATTGGTGGTCGTATGTTGGATAGTGTTGGGGGTCCAAGAGATGCCTAGGGTATGAATGGTGGGTACCACTTGTATGGTAGGGTATGATTGGTAAGGTGGAGTCGTACCCTCCTGCGGGAAATTAATACAGTTTAAGTAAGGGTAATCTGGACATTTCCCCTTATAACTCTTTGGGACCCCACAACTTAAAACACCTTTTTGGGGCTTCATTAACCTATTTTGCAATCAATCATACACTTTAAACTCTCTTAAATTCTCTCAAGGCTCTCGGGTTAAGCAAAAGCTAGGGTTTCTTTAAGTTTGTCAATTAAGGCTCATAGGGGTGATTTCTTCTCATCTTCTTTATAATCTAAGGCATGTTACTCCTCCCTCATCGGTAGTTCTAACTAAAGGCATGTTTTATAAATTATTTTCATGGCATAGTTGTTGTGTGGTTTTTGGTTGTAAAATATATATTGGGGGTTTTGGTTATAAATGTTTGGTTATGGTTTTCCCATGTTTTAATTATGTATTTACATGTTTTAAAAGTGATTTGGACATTTGGTTGCATCGGAATGGTTAATTGGTACTTGGTTTTGGTTTTGGACGCACTATGCCCCCAATGTGTTTGATAAAATACCTATAAGAATACTTTTACTATATCGTAGGACTGTTAATGGAATATTGCATGGTATAACTTGGTAATAGAACCCTAAATGGTATAAATAGTTTAAATGACTTTAAATGGTTAAATGGTAAGGTCTTGGTGGTTATGGTTGGTTTAAATTAAAGCCTTGTGGGGTACAAGGGAATCCCCCAAGAAAACATAGTGATGATCACTTGTGGGGTACATGGGATTCCCCCAAGTCAACTTAATAATGTAATCTATGGGTACATGCGATTCCCTTTTTCTTAAAAAGGATGGATAAGGACATTGCTTGCAAGCTATAGTCAGTATGATGATACCACTATTTATAGCCTTGGTTAATAATAAATAGAATGGTGGTTTGGTTGTGTGGTGTTGGTTTTAATTGGGCAATAATGGTGGGGTGTGATAGCTAACCATGAAGGTCTGATTCGAATGGACGGACACTGGAAACTCATGTTTGCCGACATGAGGATTGGTTCTTATGACCATATATGATACTTAAGGGGTACACGGGAATCCCCTAAGTACACTTTTACATATGTATCTTGGAGAGCGAAGAATACTTGAGAATCCCTTACTCCTATAATAACTCCAGCTCATGCGGCTACACTTATCGAGGCCCATCTAGGAGGTTACACTAACCCATATAGCCCGTGGGTTGTTCTAGAACGATTTATCTACACTACCCAGGTTAATGATTTTAAAGGCATGCTAAACCTGGTTCCCTTTCCCAGCATGTTTATATATATATATATGTATGGTTTTGAATGCATATGGTTGGTTTACTTAGTTTTAAAGGTTGGAATTATTTTATCTTTATCCTAAGTACTTGCTAGCGTTTACCTACTAACCCATCTTTAGATGGATGTATCCCTACGGAATGTAGGAACCGGCCATTCTACATACTTAGTGATTGGATTCAGATAAGCTATTGGATTGAAGTATTGAGCTTCCATACTTCAGAAGGCTCTATTTTATATCATGGGTGTCTTTTTATACTTTAGTTATTTCATGGATATTGATTTTTGCTATGGTTGGGGACATGTCCCAATCAGATATTATTTTTTTTAGGATAGAGGCTTTATGGAACTATTATGGGTTGGAATGGGCGGTGTGGGTAGTGGTGTCAGTCTTAGTATTGGCATTGGTATTAGGGATGATACCGTTTGACTGAATTTATGATTGTTCCATCCTTTTATGTAATGATATGGATAGGAACTTGGTTATTGTTTTGATTTTGGTATGGTTATTGGTTGGGTTTTTGATAATTGTACTTGCTTGGGTTGGTCATGGTTATAGACCTAACCTAGATTCTGGGTTGATACAAATACGATATCTTGTTATATGTTCGGAATTCATCCGATTTAGGGTTTATGCTAGTGGGTTGGGTTGGGTATTAGGGGTGGCATCCAATCCCAGTTGGAATTGAGATGCCCATTACCACAAGGCCCCGCTTTGGGTCATGTCAATATCCAAGGGTGTATTTATCACCTTGTTTGAGTCAAGGATTCAATTTTTGAAACTCCAAGTCTTGAATTAGTTTTGATAGTAAATGAGTTCCCCGAAGTATTTCCCGAAGAACTTCCCAGAGTTCCTCTCGAGAGGGAAATCAACTTCGAAATAGATCTCCTTCCAGATACCCAACCCATTTCAATACCAACTTAACAAACGGATCCTGCTGACCTTAAGAAATTGAAAGAACAATTAAAAGATATCTCAGATAAGTGTTTCATCAGGCCTAGTTTTTCCCCATGGGGTTCCCTAATTCTCTTCGTACATAAAAAGATGGTTCTCTCCAAATGTACTAACGAACATCAGTTGAACAAAGTCACAATCAAGAATAAGTATCCTCTCCCCAGGATTGATGACTTGTTTGACCAACTTCAGGGTGCAAATTATTTCTCTAAGATAGACCTTAGATCCGGCAATTATAGCTAAGAGTCAAAGAATGTGACATTCAGAAGAGAACCTTCAGAACTCGGTATGGTCACTTTGAATTTCTAGTTATGTCTTTTGGACCTCGAATTCTCCTGCAACTTTAACGGACTTGATGAACAGAGTGTTCAAGAAATACCTGAACTTATTCGTCATAGTTTTTATAAATGACATCCTTGTTTATTCTCGCAGTGAGGTGCTCATACAAACTACTTGAGGATTGTTTTACAGACCCTGAGGAATCATCAATTATTCACAGAGTTCTGCAAGTGTGAATTTTGGTTGAAAGTAGTAGCTTTGCTCAATCACATCATTTTTTATGATGGCATTAGAGTTGATCCTAAAATACCAAAGTAGTAAGAAATTGGCCTAGACCTATCTCTCTATAAGATATCAGGAGTTTTTGGGGCTTAGCCAGGTATTACATACAATTTGTTAAGGGATTTTATTCTATTATTTCTCCCATGTCCAGTCTAACTTAGAAGAAAGTAAAGTTTCAGTGGTCCGATTCTTGCGAGAAGAACTTTTAGAAGTTGAAGACTAGACTCACATTTGCTCCAGTTTTTACTCTACCCGAGGGTCCTAATGGTTTTATGGTTTATTAGGATTATTGCAGATTTAGTCATGGTTTTGTGTTGAATCAGTGAGGTAAGGTTATAGCCTATGCCTCTAGACATCTCAAACCTCATGAGAAGAATTACCTGACTCATGATCTCAAGTTGGCAGCAACTATTTTTGCCTTACAGATTTTGAGGCATTACCTGTATAGGTTTTGTGTTGACGTGTCCACAGATCACAAGAGTTTATAGTATGTGTTCATGTATAAAGACCAAATCTTCATCAGAGAAGGTGGATCAAATTGTTATAAGATTATGATATGAGTGTGTTGTATTACCCAGGTAAGGTGAATGTTATAGCTGATGCCCTTAGTAGACTGTGTATGGGAAGTGTTGCTAATTTTAAGGATAATAAGAAGGAGTTAGTTTTCGAGGTTCATCAACTGGATAGATTGGGTGTTTGGTTGGTGGGTTCATCCAAAGGTAGTGTATGGGTTCAGAATGGTTTGGAATCTTCTTTAGTTTCGGAGGTAAACAAAAAGAAAGACAGAGATCGTATTCTAGTTAAGTTGAAAGAGACAGTTCGAGATTAGAAAATTAAGGTTTTCTCGTAAGGGGAAGATGTTGTGCTTCATTGTTAGGGTAGGTTATGTGTTCTAAATATGGGTGATTTAAGGTAGAGAATGTTCGTAAAAGGGCATGTTTTGTGATATTCTATTCATCCAGGAGCCACTAAGATGTATCATAATTTTTGGGAAGTCTATTGGTGTAATGGTATGAAGAAGGATATTGCAGAATTCATGGATAAGTATTCGAATTGTCAATTGGTCAAGGTTGAGCATCAGAGACCTAGTGGTATGCTTTAGGATTTTAGCATTCCTACTTGGAAGTGGGAAGTGGTAAATATGGATTTTTTTACAGGGTTACCCCATATGCATCATCAACATGATTCTATTTGGGTCATTATGGATATAATGACCTACTTGGATATTTTCTTGCCATTCTATACTTCACATAAAACTAAGGATTATGCTAGACTTATTCTCGAGGAGTTGGTAAGGTTGCATGGGGTCCCGCTGACCATTATTTCAAGTAGAGGTACTCAGTTTACCTCTTATTTTTAGAAGGCTTTTCAGAAAGGTCTTGGTACCCAAGTTTATCTATCTCTGTACAGCTTTTCACCTAAAGAAGGATGGTTAGGAAGAGATGACCATCCAAACCTTACAATATATGTAAGGCTTGTGTTATATATTTCAAGGGTAGTTGGGATAGCCACTTACCTTTGATTGAGTTTGCCTACAATAACAGTTATCACTCTAGTATTCATATGGCTCCATTTATAGCTCTCTATGGTAGGAGGTGTAGATCTCTTATTAGTTGGTTTGAGGTAGGTGAGGCTACTTTATTATGGCCGTATTCGGTATTTGAGGCAATGGAAAAAGTTTAGTTGATTCAAGAAAGGATGAAGACAGCTCAAATCCGTCAGAAATCATAAGTAGATGTGAGGAGAAAAGAGCTTGAATTTTATGTTTGTGACTTTGTGCGTCTGAAAACTTTTCCCATGAAAAGGGAGAAGAGATTTGGTAAGAAAATGAAACTCAGCCCTGCTATGTTGGCCCCTATAGGATTTTGAGCCATTTTGGGAAGGTAGCCTACGAGTTAGAGTTGCCTGCAAAGTTAGCATCGGTGCATCTGATATTCCATGTCTCTTTTCTATAGAAATGCATTGGTGATCCATCTTCAGTTGCTCCGTTAGAGAGTGTAGGTGTGGTAGATAGCCTCTTCTATAAGAAAGTCCCGGTTGAAATCCTTGACCTCCAGATTCAAAGGTTGAGAAATAAGGAGGTTTCCTTAATAAAGGTTTTTTGGAGGAATCAATCCGTTGAGGGACCTACTTCGGAAGAAGAAGACAATATGTGAACCAACTATCTCTATTTCTTCCCTACAAATTCAGATTCAGCTTAGGGTAATGGTTTCATTAGATTAATTCTCTCATTTTCTACCTCATTCATCCAACCATCCTCATGTCATAGCATGCATTCATGAATTCATCTTAGTCCATGTATCATGTTTCAGTTTCATAAATCAATTCATGATTCAACTTATAAGTGTTTAGTGCATGATCTCAGCTTTTCCTTAATATCCCAGCTCAAACAGTGTTTATTTGTGGATGAATGATCCCACAGGGGAGATATTATAATACCCTAAAGTTTCAAGCTTGTAACCTCTCAAAAGATATACCACAAAGATAGCTTTCCATTGCTTCAAGTCTCATCACAATTTGATATTGTCGAAAAAAGTTGTGAAAAATTTCCCCTAAGGGCTTGACACACTACCGTGACAACGACTTAGGTAATGAGTCGTTACCACACGTGATGAGCCATCGCGAGTGAGCCGTAGTCACTCCAGTGTCCACCAAGGAACCCAATTCTTTGATCATAAGTCAAGCCTATGACTCATAGTCAGACCTTACAAGTCATTAGGACTATAGTCGTAGTCATACCAGTGTATGATCAAAAGTCAATCTTCAGACTACAACTACACCTTAGGACTCGTAGTCATTCATAATGAGTGGTAAGGTGGAGTCGTAATCCAACCAGTAAGAACCTAAGGTCCTAGGACCCTAGGTTATGACTCTGACTACGTCTCATAACAAGACATCACGAGTCGTGGGGTGAGTCGTGACGACTTGGGACCCAGAATCTTTGCATGTTTTAACAGGGGCTTTTTGGCAATTTCTACCCTTTCTTAACCCAAACCCATGTTGTTTGAGCTCAGAGAAACATCAGTTATCAGGAGTAAATATTACCCTAATCCTACAGAACTTCATAATCACTTCTCCTACACAGAATAAAAGTGATTCTCTTCTCCCTCAAGAGTAAATTAGGGTTTCTCCAGAACAAGCTCAACTTCAAAGATTTCACCAAGGCTTTTTCTTTAGGTACATTGGGTATTTATCAGTGGGCTCCTTCCACCTCATTGAGTCCCAAGAACTCTCTAAAATTTTAAGTGTAAAACTCTTTTATCTTTTATAGGGTTCCAAGTTAACCATGAACTTTATAAATCTCCTCTCTATTGTTTTGATTCTGAACCATGAAAATATATTTCCTAATGATAATTGTGTTTCCATATGTTTGATAACACAGATATCTATATCTTGATAAGTTATTGAAATCTTGGGCGTTAGTCATGATTTTCCCTTACCATGTATTGTTCAATATTTGCCAAGATTAGATTGCAATCGATACCCAGATATTTATGTATGTCAAAGATGTCAGGTTACAAATCTTTTAGAGTATACTTGTATCATTAAATTCAGAATACCATTATGTTACACATATGTCGGTATTAGTTACGTTAATCTTTTATCAGCATTAGTGTCAGTTTAGTTAGGAGTAGGACTTAGCGCTGAGTGAACCTAGAGATGAAGGCTGACCTACCAACAGAGGACTAAGACCTTTAGTAGAAGTTCCTAAATTCCAAAAATACGTAGCCAGTGTAGGTTATGAAAGGTCACTCGCTAGTTGAGGACTGCCACTTTTTGAGGGGTTACTCACCAGTAGAGGACTGACACCCTAGTCCTTTGGAACACTAGTTTAATAGATCCACATAACCAGTATTAGTATGCTTGGAAAGGTACTAAAACCCTTCCAACTGAGGTTACCTGTTGGACTCCATTTAGCTTATATTGGGGCATGTCGATTCAATGTTAGCTCCCATAGTTACAGTTCTGCCTTCAAATTATGACCGTTTAGATTTGCATGACAAAGTACCCATATATAAGCTATTCAGTTATTCAGATCTTTTTAATACACATTTATGCTTGGTCTTGCATTAGATTTTCATGTTCATGCATTCATGCTCTGTACTTATATGTATACTAGTTAGTTTCTATCTTACATACCAGTACATTTAAAGTACTGAGTACATACTCTTTCTTGCTCTATATTGTCTTATAATATAGGTTCAGATGCTCAGTTTTCAGATTGCACATAGTCTATCCCAATATCACTCAGTTGCAGCATTGGTGAGTCCTAATCAGTCTAGGAGTAGTTATATTATTTATCATGCTTTCAAGTATTTCAATTCATATTATTTCAGTAGTCAGAGTTAGTCAAGGACTTGTCCTAACAACTCATCATGTTTAAAGGCATTCAGATAGTGAGAAAGTTAGTTAAGTTTGTTAGCAACATGTTTCAGATCCCATTGTTATGGATTTGATTATTCAGATAATTCATTAAATAACTTCTGCACAAAATTTTATTATCTATCTTTCGATATTTATAGCTTGTGCCGTCTCATGGGTTAGCTTGGGGTCAGTTGTGGCCTTAAGCATCATATTACGACTAAGGGGTAGTCTTAGGACGTGAAAACTTGGTATAAAATCCAGGTTTAAAGAGACGGACCGTCAACCCTATGATGAACCATCAAAAAGACCGTTTCCACAAAGAAACTTAGCATGTTTTTTGTTAAAGAAGTGATGGACGGAGCGACAAACCATCAGTCAATTGTCAGTCCATTAGGTAGACTGTCACTGAAGTACTAATTTTGTATTTTTCCTATGACAGACAAGGTGACGGGCTGTCACTTATCCGACAGACCGTTAGCTTGTCTGTCAATTTAAAGTAGTGACTCAATTTTTTCTGCTTATTGTAAATTTGTACATCTTCTAACTGGCAGTTGATTGTTTGTTTTATGTTCAGGAAAACTGACTCAAAAACTACCTTAACAAAGAGGTGGTGGCCGGTCTCAATAGTCTTGAGATTCCACTACTCAAAGAGGTAGAGGTGAACCACAACAAGGGGAAGAAGTACCAGCCTTTAATACCTGTTAAAGTAAGAAAAGGAATCAAGTACTCAACCAGTCTGAGGAGGAGAGTGAAACCAAGAATAGAAGCAGTACAAGTCCTAGACCCAATGAGGAAGAGGTTAACACTTCAAAACCTTACCAAGTCAAGGAGTCAAAACCTGAGGAGGGCAAGGTGATCAAAATAAAAAACTCGAAAATGCTGGTATCCATTCGGTGAAAGATTGAGGGTGCGAGAAAATAATTCTATGATGGGATTCAGCCAATACAGAACAAATCAATGAAGTGGCCCATCTCAGAAGAGTACCAAATAGTCACTTCCGAACTTCATGAGTATCCAGATATGGAAAGGAGGTCAATGAGTACGATTTGGAAAGTTTTATCGAGCCCCCGGATCATACTACCTAAATCTAGTGCGGGAATTCTTTGCTAATTACTTAGTAGTACTGGAGAAGAATTGTCCAAAGGATACCAGATTGGCAGACATGATAAACATAATAAAAGTTCATACGAGAGGGGTGATGATTGATATTTTTAATCGTACATTGAACAGAATATTTTTTGGGCATGATTGTGAAGCACCAGTTGCCACACCAGAGCTCGAGCATTGCATGTTTAAAGCTTCTAGCCAAAGGCCTTGGTTGGCTAGGATTCTCATTGATTACGGTAATCCATCATGTGTGATGAACAAAGATAGAATTACAAAGTCATCCCTAAGATTTAGGGAGAAATTTTGGTGGGCCATTATCAGATTAAGACTGATGCCGACCAAAGGAGATACTAACTTAGACAACTAGAAGGCAGTGCCAGTAGACAGTATGATTGAAGGATTAAAGATTGACTTCGGCTATATAATTATTGATGAACTATTTTTCTGTGCTCACAAGACAACAAACGCATTACCATTCCCGTACTTGATCATGAAGTTGTATAGGCAGGCTAATGTGCCTTACTAAATAGATTAGGTACAAAGTACAAACAAGTAGAAGGCAAGACATCGAGCAGACAAAGGATGATTTGAAGTATGAGATGCGATTCTATAAAAAACCTCTATATGAGCCATAGTCATTACCATATCTAGAGACTCCTGGGATGCTCTCAGTTATGCCATTACCATTAACCACTTATGTTCTACCAATTACGTGCCACTGAGTACTTCTATATGTTTAAAATCAATGCCTCATATGGGAGAGACTTCAGACACTGCGTCTGCACCACCAAGGCATTTGAAGTACAGGTTGACAAAAGAGAACTTTGTAAAGATTGTGAAAGCCCAAAAGAAGTTTGAGAGGCAATTGAATGCTTGGGAAAAAAGTTCAAACCATTTATAAACTGGAATATTGCTGAAGAACTCAAGCCATATGAGAAATTACATACTAGGATGGATGACATGGAGGAGCAGGTGAATAATCAGTTGAGAGAGCTATCTATTCCAAACTTTACAAAGTTCATAGCAGAATTTAAATAGGTAAAGGCAGATATTATTGAGTTAAAGAGACAACCACCATCGACTGTATTTGATCCTACTTTAGTGATAAGTGATGAAGAAGAAGGCCTTGTAGATCTCATGGGAAGGCCACTGAAAGACAAAGGTAAAAAAATTGATGAAAGTAGTGACATAAAATCAAAGATAAGGAATAGGCGCAGGGATGAAAGGCTAGAGGAAAGATCTATGAGGAAAGTGGTAAAAAAATCAAAGAGAGATGAAGAGAAGGGGAAGAAAAATGCCATTGATGAAGTAGTTGGTGTTTTTCCTAGTTCAGCCTGACCAAGTGGGCATATTCCAAAACCAATCCCTATTTTGATACCTCCTATTAAGGAGGAAACTGTGTTGAGTACCCCGACTACTGAAGGGGTTGTTGATGTTGCACCTAAGGCTAAGTAAACCTCACCTGATTCGACAGATTTTCAAGCCTAAGTGTTTTTCAAGTATTCTTCTCTCTTGTACTTAAATTTTAATGCATTGAGGATAAAGCATATATTTTTAGTGGATTTAGGATAAAACATATATTTTTTAGTGAGGATAGGGGTACTTTCTTTGTTTTGGCCACCACGGGGGTTTTTGTTGCCTTTGTTCTTTCCCTCCTGTGCTATCTAGTAAAATCAGCATGTTTAGGTTGTTATTTTTTTTATTTTTTATCATTTTTGTAAATTTTATTTTGTGATTATAAATATGTCTTTTTCTGTTGTCATCTTTTATGTGTATTGAAGAAGAATGATGTGGTAAAAATCGTGAACTTGTTAGTTTATTAAAATACTTTTTGTTGCTTGATGTGTGATGATCAACCATTATTAATCTATGATTGGCATTAAAGTGTTAAGTTAGAAAAAGCATAATCATGTGATGTAAGTCTGAGAATATATAGTATGGGTATGAGTTTATTGTCAGTGCGTGTAAGATTTGATATTGTTCTTACATTATGTGTACAGCTAGAACTTGTTCAGTTCATTTGTGTAACTTTGTGGTTGATTTAAGAGGATAGGATAGGAGTCCTCATTTAAATGTTAGTCCACTTAGCCTTAAAAACCCCACCGAAAAGATGTAGTTTTTCCTTTAAACCCTTTTTGAGCCTCTATTTTTATTTATTCAACCTCAACAATTCAGATTCACTCTCTTTGGGATGTTAGCAGCTGATTTTTTCCCTAGTACTATCTTGGATATTATGCACCTTAACTTAGGCAAAATGTGTAAGTTAAGGGAGGCTATGATGTTGGGTATATTTATGCACTCTAGTATTACTATTCTAGCTTATTTCTCCTTGTTTTGAGGATAACTTAAGTGATTAAGGTGTTAATAATGATATAAATAAGAATATAGGTGATAATGTGTGTCATTACAATATCCAAAGTGCTTGTTTGGGTTAATTAGATCACTTAGAGTTCAATTGATGTTACTAGTGTTATTAGCTTGAGCTAGGTGCTTGTCTAGTCTTTTTTATTGGATTCTATTATGCTTAACATGTTCTAAATGGTTTTAACGGTGTTATTATATGTTGAATAACTTGTTGATAGTATACAAAGTTCAAGTGAGTCAAGTAAAGAGTTGAAACATAAAGTAGAAGATCATGGAAATTTGCCTTGTCTTAACTCTTGTTCTTGATTCGTCGTGATGGATATTATGTTGTTTGAACATCTAATTCGTGTGGTGTGTTCTCGTAGGATGTTTTAAGAGCATAATATGATGATATATAGATGATTTGGAGGCTGAAAAACCATTGGAAAGACACCACAAAGACTTGGGTAGAAGTAGGAACTCTCAACACATAACCAAATTTCTAGAAGCAAATTCCAGAGAGAAATGGCGATGGGCTCGCGATGCGACTACCACAGTCGCCTCCAAGGATCGCGACTTGAATTGTGCACACCTCTCCAAGGCTCACGATGCAACATCTACAAACATATCTAGATAGTATGTTGCAAGGTCTACTACAGATACGGCTAAAGAATGCACATTGAATCCTAGATGGGTTGGGACTTATTGTCCACTATAAATACATCTTTGTACTTGTCATTATTCATTTTTGAACGTATTGGATCATTTAAGGGGGCTGCTATAACTTCATCCTTAGGTTTTATTATTTTAATTTAGTTCATACATGTTTTTAGTCATTAATTACAACTTAGTGATTACAACTATGAATATGTGTGGCTAAATACCCCTTTTCCGGGGTTAAAGCCAAATACATGAGTACTACCATTTTGAATTAAGTTCGTGTACTTTGATTATTATTATTGGTTGTGTGTTCATCTTTGATTTAACTATTTTAAGGATTTACGACCCTTAGAATACATCAATTGTCTACCTTTTTATCTCGGAAGAGGGAATAGGGGATTGAACATGGAGATGAAAAATATATGGTTTGTATTTCTTTATGAAATAAGGAATTCGACTTAGTAACTAGGACAAGGATGAACTTAAATACCTTACCTAATTCACACGTAGGATGATAGCTTAATGAACTTAATTGAACTATTACATCCCGTTCAATGATGTAGTTGTAAGGTTCAACTTAGGTAAAGGATTAGAGGTTGGGAAACCATAATCATGAAATTAACCCTACAAATCCACAACTAAGATAAGCAAGTTAATGAATAAAATTCAACAACATAGTATGATTTTTCAAATTGCTTTAACCCTGGGTTTCTGCCTATTGATTGTTACAAGATCTTTACATTACACATTGTTTACTTTACTTGCAGAAAATCCAAACTCTCTTTTTGGTTACGCTTGCATCAACTGAATCTAAATTGTGAACTAAAATCTTACTATCATTGAATTAAGTCTCTGTGGGAACGGAAGATCACATACACTTGCATGTACGCTTGGGCACTGTGAAGTTTTTGGCGTCGTTGTCGGGGACTTATTATTTGAAAATTATTTGTTTTAGTTTTACTTTTAGATTTATTTGGTGTTTTAATGCTTGGTCTTAGTTTTGTTATTGTGGGAAATAGGTTTTAAGGTTAGGAGGCTGGAAAGGGATAGAGAGTTGGTTGAACCAAGCCCCGAACTCGAATAATACTTCCATCAATGAAGGAGAGGTCCAATCCGTCTCTCCTAATTTCTGCAAATAGAAGATGACTAAGTAGATCCTGTTATCATGGTTGCAGATGAACAAGCACGTAGGACGGTTAGGGAAGTGGAAGTCCCACTTCTAACAAACCTGACTTTCCCAATTCAAAGACCTATTGCTAAGGGAATTTCGAGTTAAATCACAATATGGTGTAGCTTCTCATCAGCAGTGAATAGTTTGTAGGGCTTTCATATGAGGATCCACAAGTCCACTTGCAAACTTTCATTGAGCTTACTGACACATTCATTCCGGCTGGGGTGAGTATAGTTTATGTGAGGCTGACATTATTTCCCCATTCACTACTAGGGAAAGCTAAAAGGTGGTTGAGTGTGGAGCCATCTAATTCAATCACATCACGGGATGATTTAGCCAGAAAGCTCCTCATCATATTCTTTCCATCAGGCAAGACTGTGAGACTTTGTATTGAGATAGTGAGCTTCAAACAAAAGCCTGATGAAAATATATATCACGCTTGGGAATGCTTTAAGTCCCTTCTTTGGGATTTTCCACCCAACCAACAGTCTAATGAGGTACTTGCTAATACTTTTGTAGAAGCTCTTGATCACAATACAAAGATTTTGCTAGATTCAACCGCAAGGAGTCAAGTATTAGAGTTGAAGTATGATGAGCTATACACATTGTTGAAATGAATAGGACAAGGAATTCCAAAGTGGCACTCAAATTCTAGAAGTGCCATGAAAAGAGTTGCATGTGTATTGGAGGTGGACCAATTCAAAGTCTTATCAGCTCAGGTTGTAGCATTACAAAATATGATAAACACTCAATTCAGCAACCTAAAATTGGGAGCTCCACAACCTACAGCCACAGTCAATGCCATCCAATAAGGTGCAGGTTGGTGTGAAGTGTGTGGTAATATTAGTCACTTAGCGTCTTTGTGTGCTTCCAATCTTAAATTAGTGATGTATCTAGGTAATGCTCAAAGGCCAAATTATGGTAATGCCTACAACATGAAGTGGCATATTTAGCCATGGAATGCCCAACAACAACAAATTTAGCAACCACAGGCACAAGGGAATTAATCAACTAGCAATATGGTAGAGATGTTGAAGCAGCTTCTAGCTAGTCAGACATAGTTGACCGCGGACATGAAAAATTAGCAAGCGGCCACAAGAAGGTTAGAGTTGCAGTTGGGGAAATTATCACAAGCAATAAATACTAGGCCACAAGGTGGTTTTCCAAAAGACACAGAAAATCCAAAATAAGTCATGGTAATTACCTTAAGGAGCGATAAAGAGATTCAAGGAGAACCTCCAAAGGAAACTAAAGAGGTAGATACTGATGTGGTGATCCAACAGGTAAATGAAAAAGATTTTGAAAATTCAAGGAATTCTAAGTACTTGAAATAAAAAGTTGTTGCACCAGAAGTGAAGAAGACATTGTCACCACCTTTCCCTCAGAAATATATGAAAGCAAAAGAGGATGCAATATTTAAGAAGTTCTTTGACATATTCAGAGGACTTCACATTAATTTACATTTGTTAGATGTTTTTCAGGGTATGCCCAAGTATGAAAAGTACTTAAGGAACGTGATTGAAAATAAAGTGAAATTACAGGATGTGGGGGGCGATAATACTCACTAAAGAGTGTAGCCGGTAATGACACAAAAAATCCCTAAGAAATTAAGAGATCTGGGGAAGTTTACTCTCCCTATCTAAATTGGAAGTAAAGTGGTCCACACCCTAAGTGAATTAGGGGAAAGCATAAATTTGATGCCTCTATCTCTGTTGGAAAAATTGAGGTTGGGAAATCCTATAGCGACGACCTTGGTTCTACAGCTGACAAACGGGTCATTTGGATATCTAGAAGGAATAATTGAGGATGTCCTCATAAAGGTTTGTAAATTCATTATTCCTGTGGACTTTATTGTTCTTGATTTTTATGTAGATGAACAGGTACCAATCATCTTGGGGCATCCATTCTTAGCAATTGGAGGTGCATTGATTGATGTTAGAGAAGGAACACTCAAAATAAAGGTAGAGGGTAAAGAGGTGGTATTTGATATATATAAAAAACCAACACTCACGTCCCAATGTAAAGATTTATGTATGATCAATGTGATTGAAGTGGAAAAGTATGGGGTGGGTAGTCCACCGAAGACCTCTTTAGGCTACCTGATTGAGCAGCTTAAGCTTCTACTTCCTAAGCCTGATTTGTTGAAAATTAATGACCCTGAAAAGGCTAGAGTTAAAATCTGTTGCACATGATAATTCACACCCAAGAGGGGTAAATAAAATAAGAATATGGAGACCACGTGTGAGAAAAATAAGGAAAGAGAATGACTAAGTCATTAGTTGGGTCATGTCGTGACACTAAATCAGGCATTGCTTGGGAGGCAACCCAAGTTAAGTAGGTATGTTTTATTTTTAGTTTTTAGTTTTTATTTCACATAGTTTTTGTTTTCTATTGAGTCACAGGTTAATGGGAAGTCTGAGTACTATAAACTTGAGCTAAGAAGTATGGAAAAAATAGAGTGTGGGGTTCCACAAATCCTATTAATGTAAAAGATGCTACTAGCTAGGCCTAAAGGTCTCAGGAAGAATTTCTATCCCTTACCTTTAAATTTACTTTGAGGACAAAGTGAATTTTTAAGTTGTGGGTAGGAAAATTCCCAAATTTTAGCTCAATTTAAAAACTTTTGATGTAAGATATCCTCGTTGGTGCTATATTTGATTACATAGTGCAACTATTTTGTTTTATAAAAGCATATTCAATGAGTGAATTACTACTTTTGAGACTCCTAGGATCATGTTTGGGACTCTTGTACTTTTTGACTTAAACTTGAATTCATGTTATTGTTTGATTGGGAGTCTATGATAATCTTATTGAGATGAGCAGATGCCATGTGTGGTGTGAGATTTTTGTATATTCCTTGTTGCATATAATGTCTAGAACTTTCCCGGTGTGTGTGTAAAGAAAAATAAAGAGTGTGGGTTTAGGAGATGATTTAGGCATTTCTTTGATAGCCTTACTTTATACCTTCTATTCCTCCTAACCTTTGTGCATTATCCGAGTTAACCTCCATTGAGCCTTTAGCCTTTTCTTTGGTAGCCTCATATATAGCCTAATCCCCTTCTTTGATAGAACATAATTTGATCCAAAAGGCTCCTAAGTGCTTTAATGAAAATTTGAGTTAGTGAGGAGTTTGAGAAATTATTGAAGAAAAAGGTGAAATTGATGCCCCAAGGTAAGAGTTACTAGTGCTTATAATTGATGTATGGTGATTGAGAGTGATATAATTGGTGTATAAATATTCTGATGACTATAGAAAATTAAAAAAATTGGATCTTGAAGGAATAAACACTACGCCGGCCAAGTGTTTGTCAAAATGCCTAAGAGAGATAGGGCAAAATAAAAGAATGGGGGAGAAAAATATGGTATAAATTAGTTGGTGGAGATTCGTACTAATGTATTTTATTAAAGTGCTTAGAGAGGTTAGTCACTATTCCCAAATAGTTCCTACCCACCCCTTAGCCTATATTACAACTCGAAAAAGACCTATTTGATCCTATACTTGACATTCTAATATTGCTGGAGCACTACACTAAGGACAAGCCTATGTTTCATTGTGTGTAACCTATAAATTCCTTATGAGAGTGAGCGTAACTTGATTCTTGTACCCATTGTGTTATTCATTGCATTATGGTAAGTAATTTTTTGGTTTGGGTAACTCATTTTGTTGTGAGGGGCACATGTTTGATAAGTGTGGGCGATTTGTATGATGTCCTTGATTGAATAATAAGCATGATTTTTCTATTTAGGTGAGTCAATCCTTGAGGCTAGGATGTTTTAAAGTAGTGTTCATGAGCTTTAAATTGTGTATATAACATGTTTCGTGGAGAAACTTGCATTTCGTATAGTCATTGTAGTACTATCTTGAGTGTCTTGCATTTAGTAAAAGTATAGTCTCCTCATCTTATGATGCTTATATTAAAGATTTGTTCGAGGACGAACAAAGGTTTAAGTGTGGGGTGGTGATGTTGGGTGTATTTATGCACTCTAGTGTTACTATTCAACCTTATTTCGCCTTATTTTGAGGATAACTTGAGTGATTAAGGTGTTAATATTGATATAAATAAGCATCTAGGTGATAATGTGTGTCATTACAATGTGAAAAGTGTATTTCAAACAAGTTTGGGTTAATTAGATCACATAGAGTTCAATCGATGAAACTAGTGTTACTAGCTTGAGCTAGGTGCTTGTCTAGTCTTTTTTGTTGGATTCTATTGTGTTTAATGTGTTCTAAATAGTTTTCATGGTGTTATTATATGTGGAACAAATTTTTTATAGCATACAAAGTTCAAGTGAGTCGTGTAAAGAGTCGTAACATGAAGTGGAAGACCATGGAAATTTGCCTTTCCTTTGCTCTTGTTCTTGATTCGTCGGGATGGATATTGTGTTGTTTAAACCTCTAATTCATGTGGTGTGTTCTTCTAGGATGTTTTAAGAGCGTAATATGATGATATATAGATGATTTGGAGGCTGAAAAACCATTGGAAAGACACCACAAAGATTTGGGTAGAAGGAGGAATGCTCAACACTTAACCAAATTTCCAGATGCAAATTCCAGAGAGCTATCTCGATGGGCTCGTGACGCAAATGTCACAGTCATCTCCAAGGCTCACGAAGTGACTTGTACATACTTCTCCAGATGGTGCATCGCGAGGTCCACTTCAGATATGGCCAAAGAATGCATATTGAATCCTAGACTGCTTGGGACTCGTTGTCCACTATAAATACATCTTTGTACTTTTTTATTATTTATCTTGGAATTTACTGGAGCATTAAAGGGGGATGATACAACTTTATCCTTAGGTTTTTATTATTTTAATTTATTTCATACATGTTTTTAGTATTTAATTATAACTTAGTGATTACGATTATGACTATGTGTGGCTAAACGCCTTTTTCTGGGGTTAAAGCCAAAGACATGAGTACTACTATTTTGAATTAAGTTCTTTTACTTTTCTTATCATTATTGGTTGTGTGTTCATCTTTGATTTAACTATTTTAAGGATTCGCGACCCTTAGGATATATCAATTGTCTACCTTTTAATCTCGGGAGAGGGAATAGAGCATGGAGATGAACAAAGTATTATTTGTATTTCTTTATGAAATAAGGAATTCAAATTAGTATCTAGGACATGGATGTACTTAGATACCTTATTTGATTCACACGTAGGATGATAGCTTAATGAACTTAATTGAACTATTACATCCTCGCTTAACGATGTAGTTGTATGGTTCAACTTAGGTAAAGGGTTAGAGGTTGGGAAACCATAATCGTGCAATTAACCCTACAAATCTACAACCAAGAGAATCAAGTTAACGAATGAAATTCTATAACATAGTATGATTGTTCAAAGTGCTTTAACCCTGGGTTTTCTCCTATTGATTGTTACAAAATCTTTACATTACGCATTTTTACTTTGCTTTCAAAAATTCCAAACTCTCTTTTTGTTAAGCTTGCATCAACTGAATCTAAATTGTAAACTAAAATCGAACCATTGTTGAATTAAGTCTCTGTGGGAATGATACTTGTCTTTTATTTAGGCCACTTTACTACTTGATAAGACCACTTACACTTGTGTGTGCACTTTGGTATTGTCAGGCTACTGTTAGGAAGTTGACAATCTGATGTAAGTTTTTTGAGTTATGATAAACTGTCCCATCCAGCCCTGATCTATTTAGATAATGTACACCTCAACTGATAGCACAGCATAAGTTGAGGGTGGCTGATGTAGACCCAAAAAAGGGGGTTATTTTTAAACTGCTGGATTACTAATATAAATTGTAAGAGAAAATGAAAAGAAATAGTCGTGGTGAGTAGAAATTAAGGGAAATAAGGGTGAATTATGTACTTGAAGTCACGATCATAAAATCTTTCCTCACCTATCACCAAAGCCTCATTACAAGCTATGAAGAGCCTTGTTTGATCCTTGTAAGGTGACCATAGGGTGCATAATATGATAAGGGAAAGATTATGGGTGTATGTACTGTGTTTGAAACTTCATTTGTCAGAGTTAAAGTCTTATTTGATAGTCCACATATTAAATAAAAAGTGTGGCGGGCTTCTTTGAATGTGAGGGCAATCTGAGTTGTACTTGTCATTACTAATTTCATTGAAATGTTGTGTCTATAAGCATGCGTGTGTTTATTTGTAGAAATAATTCTAATTGTGGATCCTAGTGAGTTGAGACTTCATGAGTAAGGTGACAATTAAGTGGGTGTGTAATGCATAGTTCAACAGTTGAATGCCCGTCATAGTTCTTGGTTAAGTATGTGATGTGGTGTCGAGTTGCTTAAGGATAACAAATTGTCTTAAGCTGAGGGTGTTGATGTTCCATCATTTAACGAAAATTTTTGCATATTTTACAGAAGATAAGTATATATTTTTAAGAAACTATTGAGGTATTTGATGTTGGGTTTTAATTGTTCTCAGGTAAAATACTTGGAAGAAGAAATAACTTTGAAATGTAGGAACTGGTTGTGTGTGACGGACTAACTAAAAAATAGATAGACTTTGGAGTTCAATTAACCTTGCAATTGGAATCATTAATTAGGTATTTGAAATAAATCACAACCTTGATATCATCAACACCTTGGTGACCATAATACTATTTTCCTTAATCTCATTGAATTCACTCTGCAAATTACTTAATAATTCAAATACAAATTAACACTATAAACAATATCTATTACAACATACCCTGTTTATTTATGAAAAGATTTGATCAATAGTCTGTTAATAGTCATATAACTTAGTTAAACACCATATTCCCTGTGGGATTCGACCCCAACACAGTTGGGTTCTATATTTGACAACCTTCTTACTCTTTCTAAGGAAAGTTGTAATTTGGGAGTATCACCAAGTCCCTAGACTTAATTTATATGAGTAATTAGCCTTAAGTCATTATTTTTTGGCGCCGCACTGCCTCTAACATGCTAATTTTCTTTCGTCCTATGCTATCTGCATTCCATGGTTCATTTATATCTCCATCTTCCTCTTTTACATCTGAAATCATACTAATGGTGTAGGTTAGCTTATTTACGTCGAAAGCAAAATAAAAACATATGAATCCAGGCACTTTGTCCTCAAAACTTAGCTAATAGATGGGTAAATTATGGTACTTAGGCATATAAATGCACCTAAGATCACCACCCCACACTTAAAGCTTTGATTCTCCTCAAACAAATTATCCACTTATATACACTACACAAGGCACCAATATCACTAATTAAGAATAATATGCTCAAGTTAGTCTCACACAACACATATGAACAACAAGTTTTACTTTTGAGTATGCTCTATAGATTCATAAATAACTACTAGAAACGTCCTACCCTCAAGAACAGACTCACCAAGTTGGTAAACTCATGCATATTGCTTAATCAAAAAGATCACACAAATCACCCAACTATTATCAAATATGTGCGCTCACCACAAGAGAGTTACCCATACTCACTCACATAGATGAAAATTATCACAACATGGGTACCCATGAATCAAATTACACTTAACCTCTCAAAGAATTCACAAGTTACACAAGATGAACCATAGGCTTGCCCTTAGTGTAGTACTCTACTAATGTTAGAGTGTTAAATCTCAGGATCAAGTAGTTCTTTAAGGGTTGTAATGTAGGCTAAGGGACAAGTAGGAATTATTTTGGTTAAGAATAGTGACTATTTTTCCTTAAGCTCTTTAATACATCATACTTTTTATTCAATTCACCTTTAACAACCAATTTCCACCGCTTATGTCTACCCACATCTTTTGTTTTGCCCCATCTCATTAAGCCTATTCATATATACTATGGTGAGAGTATTTTCTATACATATCTTATTCAACTTTAACCATATTTATTCTTTTCATTACACAACTCCCAACCACAACAAAAAAATTTTCAACACCAAAAGCTACTACTTTAGGGGTTAAATTTCTCATTTTCCCTACTTAAATTTCAAACTCCTTAACTCAAGTTAATTTTCAACTAAAGCTCTAAGGATCTTTGGATCAAATTAATATCAATCAAAGAAGGGGATACATGTTGCATATGAGGCTTCCAAGGAAAATACACTAAAAGTTCAATGGGGTTAAATAGGATTATGCACAAGGGTAGGTAAAAAGGGGTATGAAATATGGCTATCAAAGAAGTGCCTATATCATCTCCTGAACCCACACTCTTTATTTAACTTTGCATATACACCAGGAAAGTTCTAGACATCAAGTTTAACAAGGAATACACAAAAACTCACATACACATGGAACATGCTCAACTCAAGTAGGATCATTATGGCCTCTCAACCAAACATTCATATGAATTCAACATTAAGCCAACCATGCTCAAAAGTCATAAACTAGAGCCTAGGTGTCTCAAAAATAATCATTTATCTACCTACTACACATGCTTTTTGAAAATGTACATCATGCTTGTTTTATATCATCATGTGACCCATAAGAGCACTTAAATTCAATTTCATAAAAGAGGGGTTCCACTTGTCAATCTCTACACATGACTAGTTTTCTCTTAAGACGATCGTTATCCCTCCATCATCGAGAAAAACACCTAACTATGACTTTATTTCAAAACTTTTAAAGTAATAATAAAAGAATATAAAACATAAGACAAACATAAACTTAAACAAGGAGCAAACCAAAAGAACAAAATAACTACTACCAAATTAAAGAAGTCTATAAAAGCAAAGGTACTAATTATTACAAACCAAAGTCATAAGTAAGTTTGTCATATGTAGTAGCATGAATATATCCAAGAAGCACTCTTTAACCAGCCACCAAACACTTAAGCAAAGCACTATCCTTAGTGCAAATAAAAGAATAAAGAACTTGGGATTAATAGTGCTCCTCCTTAACATCAGGGGTCATACCACCTGCATCAGAATCATCCTCATTGGAATTATCCTCCATATCAAAATCCACTAGCCTCCGATCCTCATCAATAAGCACATCATCATCTATGGTCTTTTAAAAAATGGGACCTACCCTACACATGGATCTTTTATACTCATTCATTAGGTAATTGTAATCCAACTGGTGTAACTCCTTAGCGGTAGGTTCATGTCCGCCACACATCATGGTTAGCTTTTTCATGACATAGAGATGCAAAAAAACTATCATCCCATCTATTTCATTCAGTAGTAGTGAGCACTGGTCCTTAGATCCAGTCTGACTCCTTAACCTTTGTGATATCAACTATCTTTAGATTTTGTGGCAACTTATGATCATTTGGCTCTTCCTCAATTCCATTATCTCGTAAGAGTTAAGTTAAAAAGTCTCTAAATCTAAATCGCGCCTTTTTTGTAGTCTGCTTTATGCATAGAAGCATGTGTCACTACACCAACATTTATAGAGGTATCAGCCATAAGAGGAAAAAACAAAATACCCGATTATGACAGATTTTTGTGAAGTGTGACCCCAAAATCAGACAGGATCCAACTATCCTTAACCAAATAGGCACTTCCTTATGAAGGAAAGCATAAGGAAAGGTATTGTGATAGCACCTCTCTTTGTGATGCATTCATTGAACCACGAAACATGACCCACACAAAGTATGCTTGATGTCCCTGTAAGGAGGTTTTCTATAAAGTTCCTTTATTCTGGAGTGGTCCACTTTTGGAGTGTCAAGAGTGGAGTTTAATGCCTTAGTTGTTAGCCTTATGATCCGTCCTCATATCTTTATCTTATTCCTTTGAGTTTTGGGGAACCAATTTTCATAAAATTCTCCTACCAAGTCTAGGTTACATTCACCCAAGTCCTCAAAGATAAATTCAAGTTTCAACTGAGTGATACGAGCAAAAAAATATGAGGATAATATCTTGCCGAACTCTCTTTGTTAATGACCTTCATTGGTTGGTAGTGATGCGCTTTATTGTATTCGTACCACTGAACACCCTCCTTTTTAACCTATTTGAGACCAAAGGTACGATGAGTCACTTGAAGAGTGGATGAGGCAGCATAGTAAACTTCTGAAGAGTTCCTTGTTCTTGACTTTTTCTTCCCTTGATAAGAGCTAGATGTTATTCCCTTGCCTTTGTTGAACTTTGGAGCCATTGTTCCTGTAATCATCATAACACCAATATTAGTCAAGCACAATAAAGTTAACTAAATTAAGAAGAGGGTAGTAGAATGACCACCCCATACTTAATTTTTTAGGAAAACTTAATTAAGTGATACTGTCTGGTACTCAGACTTTGCTGATGTTCACTTTGAAATGGCGCACCCATATTATTCACAATATCATTAACATACTATTGGTGGCCTCTCCTGTCTTAATATCATTCCCCAATTCACACTTTTATTCCATACACCACATGAATTTCACAACAATTGATTTTTGAAATTCACCATGCCTTAATGCCATTAACTAAAACAATAATCATTCTTTTAACACCACTAATTCCACAAAATTATTTCAGTAAAATCATCATTCTACAACATCAAGCCTTAAAGCATCAACATATCAATACACATAACACACCATTAACTACAACAATTTAAACAACACTATGTTCAATGATAACTTGGAATATGAAACAATATCTACAAAACCAAATTATGCTTATTATGAACAATAAAATCACAACCACAAGCTTAATTAACCACAACAATGGTGTTCATCCTTATAAGATTTCCAAGAATTCTCTTTGGTATAGTAATGGTATGTATTCACCCACAATCCATAAGAAATCAAGTAAGAACTAAAAATAAAGTCATGAAAACAAGAGAATAAGAAAAGAAAGGCAACTTTATAGTGAAGAATTTGAAGAAAAGAGAAGAAACTTCTTGGGAATTATACGTTTGGGTGAAGCTTTGAGAGCAAGTTGGGACTAGGACGTACAACTTTGAGTCTAAATTGGAAGAAAATTAAGGAATTTGGGTGTTAGGTGTATTTATAATGGGGGACCAGGTCGGGTTGGCCTAGTTTTAATTGGGGATTTATTTGGAAATTTAGTGGGTTGTGTGCTGTATGAGAAATGCATAAGGGCATGTTGACATTTATTGGGTATTGTGAATACTAAGAAGTGAGGTTTCGAGTGGTGTTGTGCATCGTATGGGAAATATCTATTGGCATGTTGACGTCGCATGCCATCGCCAAGACTTGGCAGTTTTGATTGGTGATGGGTTAGCATGCATAGACAACATATGTCTTAAGGTTTGTGGTGTATGATCATCACATAGGTCAATGTGTGTATCGCATAGCCATTACAAAGTCTTGGCAGTGTTGGTTGGCGATGGGTAGACATTGCATAGGAATCGCAAAGGACTACCCTTGGCGTCGCATGGAAAAATCTGAATGGCATGTTTGTGTCACATGGACAACGCATGACTTAGGTAGTGTTGGTTATATTTAGGGTTGCAACGCGGGCCAAAATAAAAGCCATAGTTTTGCAACACAAACGTGGTTCGAGGTAAAAATTTTACAACCTAATCTTACCTGTAAAGCTTTTTTTGTAGTAAAAAGACCTACCATATTTGATTTAACTCACTTTTAGGAATAATTTGTACCTATCACACTTAGATAGCACTTCACACACCTACAATGAATCAAAGACAAGTATAAAATGATTAGACGGGTGGGTTGCCTCCCACCCAAGCGCCTTAGTTTCAGTCATGGCTCAAATCTTGTTTTTGTATTTTTATTTTTCATACTTTTATGTTGTTTTTCATGTTATAATATCAAATAAAAATCATGGGTTGCCTCCCATGCAACGCCTAACATCACAGCATGACTCGATTATCTTGACTACTCAGACTTTATCAAGATACATCATTGACACAACTTTTACCTCATTTGTTGGACATATGTAATGCTTTATCCTTTGTCCATTCACCTTGATTACACTTCCATCTTTGCTCTCAAGTTTAACCATGCCCGATTAAAAGACTTGAATTATTTTGTATGGTCCCGGCCACTTTGACTTCTACTTTCCAGGAAAAATCTTAATTTGGGAGTATAAGAGAAACACCCAATCTCCCACTTGAAAGTATCTCATTTCAATCCCTTCGTCATGCTACCTTTTCATTCTTTCTTTGTACAGATCATCCCTTTCATATGCTTAGAGACAGAACTCATCCATCTCATTGAGTTGATCAAACCTCATGTCAGCTACTTCTTTCCAATTTAAATTCAACCTCTTGAGTGCCCAATTTCCACTGGTAGATGACAAGCTATACCAAACACTAACTAATAAAAGACATTCTGATTGGTGTCTTGAAAGTTGTATGATACGCCCAAAGGGTATCATCAAGTTTTCTTGACCAATCACTTCTATTTGCATTTATATTTTTGTCCAAGATAGACTTGATCTCCCTGTTCAACACTTTCACTTCTCCACTATTTGTGGGTGATAAGTTCTGGCTACCTTGTGTTATTTTTTCACCCCAAATTACATCAATGTAGTTCAAAACATCTTGTTGCAAAAGTGTGATCCTCCATCACTTGTGATGGTTCTTGGAACACCAAATCATGAAAAGATATTCTTTCTCAAGAACACAACTACTCTTTTTCCTTCATTATTTGACAAAGCAACAGCTTCCACTAACTTGGAAACGTAGTCCACAATAACCAAGATATATTTGTGACCATACGAGCTCATAAAAGGTCCCATGAAATCTATGTCCCAGACATCTTACGAATCTACTTCCAAAATCTTAGTCATTGGAATTTCATGATGTCTAGAGCTAGATCCATGTCATTGACATTGATCACAAGCCCTTACAAAATCATAAGCTTGTTTGTGAATTGAGAGCCAATAGTAACCACTTTGTAAAATCTTCCTTGCAGTACAATCACCTGCATAATGTCCCCCAAATGAAGATGAATGGCATGCCTCCAAGATACACAACATTTCTACCTCCAGTATACATCTTCAAATGATGTTATTAGCTCAATGTCTAAATAAATAAGGCTCATCCAAAAAATACCTAGTTACATCATGTAGAAACTTCTTCTTCTTCTAATGAAATGTAAGATTATCTTGAATGATGTCATTGAAAATGAACTTTGAAAAATTTACTTCCCATGGTACCAAATCAAGAGTAGCAGCAAGAACTTGCTCATTTGGAAAAGAATCATCAATTCAAGATCCTTCGTGTTCTTCTGCTCATTCTCTAATCGCGACAAATGGTCTGCTACCTAATTTCACAACCTTTTGGATCTATGACTTCAAAATCAAACTCCTAAAGTAACAGTATCCATCTTATAAGCCTTGGTTTAGCATCTTTCTTTGCCATAAGGTATCTTAACACTACGTGATCAGTGTGAACCATCACCTTAGTTCGCAATAAATATGCTCAAAACTTTTTGAATGTATAAACCACAGCTACAAGCTCTTATTCTGTAATGGTGTAATTCTTCTGTGCCCTATTTAAATCTTTACTAGCGTGATAAATGGGGTGAAAAAGCTTTTTCTTCTTTTGACCAAGAACAACTCCGAGTACAACCCCGCTCGTATCACAAATCACTTTGAAAGAATTTTACCAATCTGGGGCAATCATTATGGGAGCAACAACTAATTTCTCCATAAGGCATTGGAATGCCTTCAAACACTCATCATCAAACACAAACTTGGTTTCCTTTTCCAATAATTTGCAAAGTGGGTTTGAAATTTTGGAAAAATCCTTTATGAATCTCTGGTAGAAACCTGCATGGCCAAGAAAACTATGAACTTCTTTCACTGAGATAGGAGGAGGTATCTTTTCAATGACTTCTATATTAGCTCGACCAACTTCTATTCCTTTGGCTGAAATTTATGCCTCAATACTATGCCTTCTTTCAACATGAAGTGGCACTTTTCCCAATTTATTACAAGGTTAAAATCCTCACAGTATTAAAATGCATTGCTTAAATTCACCAAGTAACTTTAAAATGAATCAAAAACTATAGAGAAATTATCCATGAATTCTTCTAATGTTTCTTCCACCATGTCCATAAGATGGACATCAATACCTTTGGAAGGTGGTCAATGCATTACACAACCCAAACAACATTCTCTTAAAAGAAAATGTTCTGTATGGACAAGTGAATGTTATTGTCTCTTGGTCCTCAGGTACAATAAATATTTGATTATAGCCTGAGTATTCATCTAAAAATAAATACCAAACCACTCCTACCAATCAGTCAAGCATTTGTTCCATGAAGGGCATTGGAAAGTGACCTTTCAATGTCCACAAATTCAGTTTTCTATAATCCATAAAAACATGCCAACCAGTCACTGACCTAAGTGGAATTAGCTTATTCTTTTTATTTTCCACTACCTCCATACCTTCTTTCTTAGGCACACATTACATAGGACTTACCCACTTACTATCAAAAATTGGGTAAACCACCCCAGCATCTGACCACTTTAATATCTCTTTCCTTACTACTTCTTGCATCGTGTCGATTCAACTTGTGTTGATGCTCAATAATAGGCATTCTTTTCTCTTCAAACTGAATCTTATATGTATAGATGCCAGGTAGAATGCCTATAATGTCGCAATCATCCACCCAATGGATTTTTTGTACCATCTCAAAATAGAAATAAGAGCCTCCACCTGGTGCTCTATCAAATCTACTGAAATAATTACTGGTAAAGTGTTTCCATCACCTAAAACCTCATACCTCAGATGACCTGGAAACACCTTTAATTCTAACACAGGAGGCTCTTCAATAGAAGGCTTAGCAGGCAGTTTTGGATGATTTTTCAAGTCTAAATCTAGCTTTTTGGGGGTATATGAATACAACCCCATTCCATTCAAGGCGTATATAGTCTCATTGTACTCTTCAATTCCTTCACTATTGAAATTCATCAAAACTGTAGCAAAAGTTTCCATATCAGACCTTTCCTCAATTGGCACCACTAAATCATCTTCATAAATAACATCAATGACTGAAATGACACTCATTTCCTTTGGTTGATTCATAGATTGGCACACATTAAATCTAAATTCATCATTAAGCCTAAATTTCAACTCATTCAACTCCAGATCAACTAATACTCTTCCACTCACCAAAAATAGCCTACCCAAGACTATGGGTAATTTAAGGTCCACTTTGCAATCAAGAATTATGAAGTTCGTTGGAAATATAAAGCTATCTACCTTTACAAGAACATCATATAGATTTCCTACCGGTCCTTTTACCGATTGGTCTGCTATCAATAGTCTCATAATAGTTTGCTTAGGATCCCCTAAACCCAACTATTTGAAGATCACTCTCATACATATATTGTACTTATAGAAAAATGTATTTAAAAGTTCAATCCAAGTGTTTTTCAACCTTCAAGGAAAGATTCACTTTAGTTCTCTCAACCCAAAAGTGTTTAAAGTAATTATACGCAAGAAAAGATTCACTTTAGTTCTATTAATCCAAAAGTGTTTAAAGTAATTATACGAAATCCCTAAGTTATTAATCAGATTAAGGCATTAAATTATAAGCTAGAAGTTTAAAACTCTAACTCCTTGTCACTGCTCTCTTTTCCTTACAAAAACTTCTCTATTCGAACAAGCTACGTTTTATGGAACACTCTCAATGTTTGCAACCATGAGAATTCATTATAATTGAAGAGAATAGGATATAAGAAACAAATATAGAATGAATTCAAAAACACATAGTGTAGCTTGTAAATTACAGGGATCCCAAAACCCTAACTAAATAGTTTAGCCACTCATGATAAAAAAACATCAAATCAACCAAACTAATCATACCAAACTCTAAAGATGTTTTGGGGTTGTTTGTAGATTACAAGATGAACCATTATCCTAAAGATGTCTTAGCTACCACTTCTCCTTTTCAATATTACAAAATAATTATTCAAAATTAGCTTGGGGTATTTTTAATAGCTCCTCTAATTACCCCCAAGTCCCTAGACTTAATTTATATGACTAAATAGCCTTAGGTTATTATTTTGTTGTGCCATACTGCCTATAACATGTAATTTACTTGTGTCCTATGCTGTTCGTATTCTATGGTTCCTTTATATCTCCATCTACCTTTTTTACACCTAAAATCAGACTAACCATGTAGGCTAGCTCATTTACCTCAAAAGAAGAATAAAAACATATGAATCCAGACACTTTGCTCTCAAAACTTAGCTAATAGATGGGTAAATTATGGTACTTAGGTGTATATTTAGACATGGTAGGATCATTTATCTATACCATTCATGGACCAGATGTTAGACCTTCTTGTAGGTGAAGAATGGTATTGTTTTATTAAAAGTTATTCAAGATATAATCAAATTTCTATTGACCCTAAATACCAAGAGAAGACCACTTTCACATGTTTATATGGTATGTTCGCATTTAAGAGTATACCTTTCAGAATTTGTAATGATCCTGCCACTTTTCAGCATTGTATGATATCTATCTTTTCTAATATGGTGTAAGATACTAGAGAGGTCTTTATGGATGATTTTTTAGTTGTGGGAGACTCATTCGATAATTGTTTGGCTTACTCAACAAATACATTTCAGATATTTGAGTAGAACAACTTGGTTTGAATTAGGAGGAGTGTCACTTCATTGTTAAAGAGAGGATCATTCTTGGGCATAAAATTTTAAAGAAAGGATAGAGGTTGACAAGGCAATGATTGAGGTGATTGAAAAATTACCTCCATTGATTTCTATGAAAAGTATTAAGAGTTTCTTGGGGAATGCAGATTTTTATAGGCAATTCATCAAGGATTTCTCTAAGATAGAAAATACATTATGCAAGATATTAGAGAAGATAGTGATGTTTGTTTTTTATGATTCTTGTGT
The DNA here is from genome assembly GCF_002878395.1 of Capsicum annuum. NCBI lineage: Eukaryota > Viridiplantae > Streptophyta > Magnoliopsida > Solanales > Solanaceae > Capsicum > Capsicum annuum. The sequence continues at coordinate 125,594,219 of NC_061120.1, forward strand.
CAAAGCATTTGAGTTCCTTCAAGAGCGATTGGCCTAGGCTCCAATTATTGTGTCTCCAGACTGGACACTTCTATTTGAGGTTATGTGTGACACTAGTGGTGTGGCTCTAAGAGCTGTCCTAGGCCAAAGACGAAAGGATATTCTTTATCCCATATATTATGTTATTAAAACACTCAACCCTGTATAGGAAAATTACACAGTTATTGAGTAGGAGTTACTTACGGCGTTGATTGCTTTTAAGAAATTCTAGTCCTTCTTGATTGGGAACAAAGTCATTATGCACATTGACCATGCATCACTTAGGTACCTTATGGTAGAGAAATATTCTAAGTCGAGATTGATTCAATAGGTACTATTGCTGTAGGTGTTTAACTTTGAGGTTAAATATCAAAAGGGCACAAAAACCCAAGTTGCAGGCCATCCATCCTTCCTAGAAGAGGAGGTAATGCTTAAATTAGGGAATAAGCCTGATATTGATGATACTCGGCAGAATCACAGGACGTAACCCCTGGTTTGCTGACTTTGACAATTATTTGGCCAGTGATATCATCCCAAAGACCTATTATTTTAGCATTAAAAATAATTTATGCATGAGGTACTAAAGTTCTTTTGGGATGAGACTTACGTATTTTGAGTGTATACGGATGGTGCGATTTGGAGATATATTATCAAAGTTGAGAGGAAGAACATTTTTAGGCCCATCACTCATCTCTAGTTGGAGGTCACCATGGAGGTACTCACACAACCTACAAAAGTTTGCAGTATGGTTACTATTGGATGGAAATTTATAAAGATTCACATGATTATGCTTGGGTCGGTGACCTATGCCAGTGGTAAGGAAATAGTTCATGGAAGCATGAGCTCCTCGTGAAAGTTAGTCTTGAGCTTGAGTTATTTGATATATTGGGTACTAATTTCATGGGTCTGTCTAGGAGTTCTCATGGTAAGAGAGACATATATATGGTAATCTACTATGTTTCTAAGTGGGTGGAAGCAGTTGTGCTTCTCAATAAGAAAGGTCAAAGTGTCACTATATTCTTGAATATGATTGTGAATGCCAATCGGACTAATTGGTCGAGGAAGCTAAATGATGAAATTTTGTCCTACTATACAACTTTTAAAATACCCATAGGTAACTTTGTTTATGAGCTTACTTATCATAAGGCATGCCACTTGCCGGTCGAACTTGAGCATAAGGCACTATGGGCATTGAAAAAGTTGAATCTTGAATAGAGTAATGTTGTGAACTTGAGGTTGGACCAGATGAATTAGCTATATAAATTCTACTTTTATACATATGAGAGTTTAGCCTTGTATAAGGAGAAGATGAAGTTGTAGCAGGGAAAGAATATTGAGAAAAAAGTATTTGAGCCCGGTCATATGGTCTTGTTGTATAATTCGAGACTTTACTTCTTTTCTAGCAAGCTGAAGTTTAGATGTTCTAGTTTATTCATTGTGGTTAGAGTATTTCCACATGGTGAAATTGATCTAAAATGATATAGAGATGCCCCATTCAAGGTGGACAGGCATCGTTATAAGAATTACATAGTAATATAGAGGATTTGAAGGTTTGTGAGAATGTAAGCCTTAGCGAAGTCTGAGTATCCAAGGAAACTAAGCCGTGTTGCAATGTTAAATCAGGCATTGTATGGAAGTCAATCCATGGGATTGTTGGTGAAGTATAAGTACCTAACAAAGCTACATTGTGCTGGGATGTTAAATCAAGTGTTGTGTGGGAGGCAGCTTGTGTCTTGTACTTAATTAAGTTATAGGGTAAATTTATTTATTCAAATGTGTAGGGCTAATTATGCAAGAAAAGCCTCAGACAAGTCTGGTGTCCAATTCCTAATGAGGGACCCTATGAGTCCCAGGGACACCCTATGACTCATCATCAAACTCATAAGGAGAGATTAAGGTTAAGTCAACCAGGTAAATGGTTTCTAAAATCTTGATGGCTCTTAGAATAAGTTCTTATCTATGAGAATAACTCATCACCTTGATTAGTAGGGACTGGAAACCTAGGTAAGTGTTCCCACTTAACTAGTCACTCACTATGAGTCATGATCAATGTAAAATATTGTGGACCTCATATGCCAACTTGACCTAGTTCACGCAAAATAAAAAGGGTAAATCAAACCCCACATGATTTGTTTCCCTTTTATGAACTCAAAATTCCCTCCACCTTCCATACCCTGTTCTTCCATAATTATTACACTTCTCATCTCCTTAAATCCCCTATTTAAATTGACAATTACTCCTAAATAAATCCAAAATTTTCATCTTCTCATGAAAAAGGCTATGTGAAGTAAAAAATCCAAGCATTTCTTACCTGAAGTAAGTACGATATTTACTAACCTATTTTTCAATCATGATTAATCCTTTAAGTAAATGTTCTTGGATTCTTTTCATAAGCTTGCCTAGGGTTACAATTAATTGATAAATTCATGTAGAAAATAGTCGTATCCACATATAATGGGAGTAGAAACTTTGTGGGGATTGATTTAAGTAGTGGGTTATGTGTGCAAAACTAAGGCGAAGTCTGAGTACCCTGGGAAATAGAATTTGAACACTGACTATCCCGAAACCCCTACGTTGATAGTTATGACAAGCCACTTTATGACTCGTACGGTAACCTAATGAGTCATTGGGTGATTTATAGCAACTGATAACGTAGGTTGGATATGGATGAAAGTCTTTGGGTCACCCTATGACTCGTGCTATGAGTCATTATATCACTTTACGACTCGTAGCCTAACTCGTGTGAATGGGAATGTATGCAACTTAAAATTTTACTATATGGTCACATAATGAGTCACCCTACAAGTCGTTAGGTGACCTAATGAATCATTGGGTTGAATCTTAGGGTCACTAATAACCAAAACCCATGCAGGGCATCTCACCCTACAAATATCAAGATGACTCGTAGCCTCTGCCAACAAGTTGTAGCCTGAATCATAGGGCACCTAGCTAGTAAAATTTTTTAGTTTTTCTTTATTTTTCCATACTTCTTTTAGTATTAAATATAGTTTTATTTCCTCAGGTACAATGGCACCAAAGAATGACACCACAAAGGGAGCCAAGTAAACCCTTAAAAAGCAATATTATCCTACTACCTTATAGATGAGCCTACTGATGACGAGTCTAGTGATTCCATAGAAGGGTATCCTATCTCAAAACCAATGGAACCAAGGAGCATCTTACCTCAGGGCCAAAAGTCCAATCCTCAAATGAAGAATCTAAGCCAATCATGGCCATATTCACCTTACCAATCTGAAGAGGGAGATGAGTTTGAGTTAGGCCTCAAAGGGATAAAGAAAGAAAGGAGAATGCCTCCAAAAGCAACAACAATATTGTATCTAGTAGGAAATCCAATAGTGAAGGTTGTAAGTCTAGTTTTGAGAATTCTAAGGAGAGTAAGGAAGGAGATTCAAGTGATAGTGACCTAGTAGAGATTCCTCCTCCACCCTAGGTCCAGTCTATATTACAACTTGAGCTAACCAACGTACCTATTATCTGATGGTAGGGGTACCTTGAGATGTAAGAGCTTTATAAGTGGGATAGTGCTATTATCTCCAACACAGAAAATTCAATGAGAGGGTTCTATCTTGAAACCAAGTTGATAATCATAGGCATGTCTGAGATGCCTGAGTTTGAGACCCAATTCAAGAAGTACCACTTTGATTGGATGACAAAAGCCTTAGGTAGATATAGCCTAGCACTAGTTTGGGATTTTTATATTTCATATCATATAGATCTAAGGTGGATGTATCCATAAGGTTTGTCATGGAACGAGGGTGATCTTTTTCACTCTTTTATGATCTGGGTGTTTGGGTTATATCTCTTTACAAATAATTTCCAAGTTCTTACATGGAGCAGAGGTTGAGCTTCCCATTGACACCTCTGAGATTGATCACCGCATTGATGAGATAAGCTAAGTAAAGACTAAGCATATTGGTACATATGATAAGTAAATACACCTAAAATGGATTATGGGGATTATTGCTACTATATAGGAGGATACGCCATGGGTTGTGGGTCCACTCACACAAATCACCAAGCCCAATCTAAGTTTTGCTGATAAGTCTCGGTGGATATTGGTGCAACATTGGTTGAGCCCAACTATAGGAGATAATGTTTTGAGCCCCGCTAGGGATTCTCTGGTATCTAGTATCATAGAGGCCTATGAGATCAATATAGCCAAGATCATTTTGTGGGAGATTCATGACAGAGTTGTCTGCACAAATGCCAACCTAGACTTCATTTTCTTACTGACACAAATTTTCTTAGATGACCGGGTGTTTATCATCCTGAATGCTAATCATTTTGTGATGGTACATCAAACAATTTACTTAGGGTTGATCTAGGACTAGGCAAACCATATTTTGAGGGAAAAGGTGGGGGCATCACTTCTATATACAACTTTTCAGTCCAACAGGCACATGGATATTGATACTCTGGGATTTTCCAACCTCTAAAATACTCCAGCTGAGACTCCATGATCTGAGCTGTATGCCTCCACAGACACAACTGACTCTATTGATTCTAGAGTCCCACAAGCCCGAATCCTCCTTTCTCAAGACTATTTGCTTCACAGCCACCTATCGATGTTTTGGTCTTATGGTAATATCTAATTACATGCTCAAGAGGTTAGGCATCCTTGAGTGAAAAGTGATAAACATCGAGAAGGAGATACAACCTTAGGTGAAGAAGGAAATTCGGAGTGAGTTGCAGGGTATGTAGACCCAATTTGATAACTTTGAGAGGCATATTAATCAAAAGCTGGTTGGAGTTTAGGCCTTATATTTGGTATGTGTGCATGAGGAGATGGCAGCGTTAAGATGTTTCGTAGAGGACATAGTCACATACTATTCCTAGCTTTTTCTATTATTGAAGAGGTGTCTTGCGGAAGATATTCCCAATATTTAGGGCATAAAGGGAAAAGAAAAAAAGAGTTGATAAGGAAGGTGGAGAGCAAGAAAGTATAAAAAAAAAATAAAAAAGAGAGATGAGATACAGGACGATTGTATAGCTAGTCTGCAGACATCCTAGGACCACTTGACCGAGGTCCACAAGATTAGAGCAGGAGCTGGTAGCTCCCAAATAAGAGAGATGATGGTTGCAGCTGTAGTAGATACTAGTGGGAGCACCGTTTTTCCTTATGAGATCCCATTACCATTGAGTACACTAGCCGATATCAATGACACCATTAATTTGAATGCCTTGGTCACAATTATAGCCACTATTAATGAGAGTGGGGCCCAGTCTGAGGCCCCTCCTACTGAGATGTCTTCATTTAGTGCTTTGTGCACCCTACTATGTCTTCACTCCCTTTTTGATGTTATAAGTATGCATTGGAAATAGTGCATAGTCTTTAGCTAGGGGTAGGGGTGTACCACAACTAAGGGTTTTTTTGTCATGCTTTTTTTCCTGTCGGTTGTGTTTTCCTAGTAGAACTGGTATGTTTAGGTCATATTGTGTTGTTTTATGTTATATGTTACTTTTGTTTAATGAGGAGAAAACTAAGGAACCTAAGTGAAGTTGACATGTTCTGTTTTATGTTTTTAAGTGTTCGGGAAAAATGATACCTATCCAAAAAAATTGTGAACTGTGTGATGTAAATATATGTGCGACCATTGTGTGAATGTTGTTATGGAATTAGTGTTAGGGAAAATATAATCAAAGCTTAGCATTGCATGAATTAGATAGGCAGTAGTTGGTGATATAACCATTTACCATGTGTGTGAGGCACTTTCCTAGTTCCTAATGTCTCCCAAACTATACCTTCCACAAAGATAGAATACAGTCGTTGTCAACTACGTTGGGGTTGATCCCACAAGGAATAAGTAAAACTTTTCTCTCAAACTTGCTGAAGTAGTTGGAAGTTCAGGAAAATAAATGGGAGAATTTACAGTAAATTGTAAAAAAGTAACAATTTATGAATGTTTTTGGTTGTAAAAAATCTAAGATAAACACTAGGATTGATTTTTCCCTGGCTTCCTAACTCTGTCGGTTTCTTGTGCTCAATCCAACTATATCACCACCATACATGCAGAATTTGATAGGCTAGGTATTGCCAACCATCTTATGAACACATAAGTAAATCAAACCTTTTACCTTATAAGTCTTAGTGTGTTCTCTTGCTAACACTTTTCTTTGATCTTAGTTTAACTATCACCTTGTGGGTCTCAAGTTATCAGATAAGGGTTGATAGCCTTGAATCACTATTGTAATCTAGTTTTCCAATCTTGATCTCTCTTGTGTAGATGATATATAATATAGGCTAGTTTTTAGAGTTGGCCATCACTAAGAAAGAAATTATACTAAAGAAGATTAAAATACATGGGTAAACAATGATCTAGCAGAACCTCACACTTCCCCTACTTTGTTATTCTACTAATGTTCCCACAACCCAGGCTAAGGGAATTAGTCTCTCATAGTTGCAAAAGAATCCAAGGAGTTCAATAATGAAATCATCGAAGTAATTTCATAAGAATGAAGAATAAAAACTAAAGTCTCAAATTACTTAATCAACCAAAAACCAAGAACAAGAGAATTTCAAAGATCAAAAGTCAGTCTTGGAATCAAAATATGTTTGTAAGAGTATAAGTGCATAAACCATTTTAAGAATATCCAGTGAGTATTTATAGTTTCTCAAAATAACAAAATAAACCTAACCAAAACAAAATAGGAAAATAAAGTTAGCAGTGGCTACGCCTTATGTAAAAGCCATCTTGACTGACGACAACTTGTTTTCAGCTCTGTTGTCTCAATTTTTTAGTCCGTGATGATGACTTGTAGTCATACCCTACGAGTCATTGGATGGAAACGTTGTCACTCCAATAGATTTTCACCTTTCAGTACTTTTTCTCCATGCTTAGAATGACTAGTCACTATGAGTCGTACCTTGTCATAATGATTCGAGTCATCCTCTATTTCCACTGGGGCTTTAACTTGGCTTTCTAAGGAATTTTTTCTAGTTTTGCTCAGAATGACTCACACCATGGCTCGTTTTCACTCCTAATGAGTCTTGGTGGGCCTCAACTTTGCTCCTAGAATCAGCAGCCTTCACTTTTTTCACCACGACTTAGGCTACGAGTCATATAGACACATAACAACTCGTGGCCAAGTCAGTCACTTTGATTTTTTAGAACTTTTCTTCTATGTTTAATCTAATTCAATTAAAACCTATTTTCCCTGCAATATAAACAAAAACACACATTATATCTAACAAAAGGGCTAAAGTATTTGTCTATTTTCATGGTTTTGAGCATCAAAAGTGCCATGAACCCATGGCACATCAGTTCCATGTGTGCGTTTAATCCAGAACTTTCCCAGTTAGTTTAGAAATTTTAAGATAATTGGTTAGGAAATGATCATAGGCCATTTTTAAATTAGTCCACTCTTAGCCTAAATGACTATCCAAATGTGAATAAGTATCCCTTGATCCCTGATTTGAGCCTACATTGACCTATTTTCTTATTTTCACCTGTTCACCTTCCTAATTGATCACAATGAACAACTTTTGGTTGTGGTCCCTCCTTATACACTGTGCACCTCATCTTAGGCAGACTACCTTAGTTAAGGGTGGCTATCATACGTGTGCACAATTAAAAATTAGGACTGTAAAAGGGTATTTAATGGAAAAGGAAAAAAGAAAGTAAGGTTGGGTGTGGTAAAAGCAAAGGAAAAAAAGAAAAAAATGAAAAAAAAGAAAAGAAAAAGGGAAGTGGATAAATAAAAAGCATGAAGAAAACCACACCCAATCCGAAAAAAATTATAAAGAAGAAAAAAGGCAAAATAAAAGAACAATGGTTGAAAAGTGAAACCTAAAATGTAAGTGTAGTGTTAGGGAGGGTGAGTCACTATATCCCAAATGTACCATACCTGCCCCTAAGCCTACATTATAAGCCAAGCAAATTCCTATAGTGATCCTAGTCCAACTGCCCAAAAACTAAGGTCCAGAAAATAAGAGCAAGCCTATGGTATTTTGTGCACATTGTTGAAACTTCTTTTGAGAGTGTGAGTGTTTTCATATCATCCCTTCATTGACATGGATTATTAAACTATAAGAGTTGGGACATTGTTTTGGGGAAGGTATATGGATTGTATTATTAACTGCTTGTCTATTTGGGTGGTGTAGACTGACATACGCTTTATTTTTTGGTTCTAATGTAATGCCAATAATAGATTCCTTTCATATTGTTGTGTTACATGGATTTACACAGTGGTTTGAAAGTTGTAAATAGGATAAAGTAAGAGTTTTGAGTTAAATTGAGTCGACTACTATAGGTGCCTTAGGTTTCTTTTAGTTAAGCATCGTATTTTTATGTTATGTGTTATGCACTTATGATTCTTAAATCAAGGGAATTATGCAAGCACTTAGGTCATTTTGTTATATATAATGTATATTTGCGTTTGTTTTGTAGGAAAATAGGGTCAAAAGTGAGTAGAATTGGAAAAGAAAGAAAAAGCACTAAAAGAGGAGTTTCTTGCTTGGACAACGAGTCATTAGGAGACACTACGGTTCGTCATCCAAGTCATTTCCATAATATTTAAGGATTAGAAAATAAAGAATAAATTATACACTGGCTACGACTCGTAGGGTCAGACTATGAGTCATAGAGAAAGTCATTACGAGCAAAAAAAGACAAAGTCTTGAAAGAGTTCAAGTTTGATAATAGTGGAGATGAAGTTAGTGACGAGTCATAGGGTTAAGTTATGACTCTTAGTGGCCATCGTTCTGAGCATATAGGGTCCAGGATTAGAAGATTGAAAAATTTATTAGAGATCTTATGAGTTAGGAAATGACTCATCAAGTGACCTTATGAGTCATCACCAGCCTCATCGAAGCCTAGACTACAGAGCAAACGACAAGTCATCGTTAGTCCAGATGACTTATTGTCTGAGAAGTTGCCACTACCTACCTTAGATAAGCTGTTTTGTTTAGGAAAACTGTGATGTAACTATAAATACCCTTTTTCTGCTTTATTAATAGTTTATGCACTTTTACATACTTTTAAGCTCTAAGATACACTTTTGATCTTGGGATTCTTATTCATTGGTTTTTAGGATTTGATATAAAGTTTGGATTTTAATTTTCATTCTTAATTCTTGTGAGATCATTCATATGCTTTTAATTATGAATTATATGTGTGTTCTTTAATTATGAGTAGCTAAACCCAATAACTAGAATTGTGGGAACCCTAATGGATTAACATAATAGAGGAAGTGCAAAGTCAAACTAAATTAGTATTCATGCATGTCTTGTGATTTTCTTCATAGTGATTGCTTTTTTGACAACTATAGACGTTAAGAACCAACATATATAGGGAGTTTACTGCTATATATGGAGTCACAAAATAAAGTGTGGCTCCAGTATCTAATAATGCATAGACATGAATGTGAAAGGTTTGTAACGTACTAATGGCTACATCAGGAAAATCCTTCTAATCCTATTGAGTTTGAAGAGCATAAATCTATTCTAACAATGTCCGTTAGCTATACTAAATAAGGCACCTACTGGGTTTGGTGACCTACTAGAGTTGATAAAGATTTAGTCTGATTTTGCTAATGAGCATCTCTTCCCCTCTATGAAGTCACTAGACACTCCCTTAGTCTATGACCTGGCTTAACACACCTAAAACAATTATTATTATCAGCCATACACTCTCCTTGATGGTTCCTTCCATGTTTCTTGCACACTGGGTGAGTATTACTACTAGTAACAATGCCTTGGGACATAGAGCTATGCCCTATCCTAGTTATCCTGTCTAAACTTAGGCATTAGAGTACTATAAGATGATGAGATTCTAGTTGAAGATTTTTGAAAAAATTTAAAACGATTACCACTGTCTAACTGTAGTTGGGAGAAGTTAAAACTACATGTTCTACTCTCTTGTTCTTTCTCTCCTTGGTCTTTCCTCCTCAACCTGTCAAGCCTGAACCATCAGCCTGGATATGTCCATTTCCTTGACTAGCATAGCAGTTCTACACTCTTTAATCACTTCTTCAGAATCACTAAATAAAAACTTACTCATGCGGGCTCTAGAGTCGGCAACCATTGTGGAGCATCCGTGCAAGTTGAGTAAACTTAAGAGAACACTCTTTTACTCTCACATTACCCTACCTCGGATTTATGACCTCCTAGACCTTGGCTTCTCTTAACTTAAATGGGAAGAACCTATCCAAAAAATATCAACAAACCCATCTCACTCTATTGGGCCTGCATTTGCATCTCATGCTTCTTCTGCTACTTACACCAAGTGTGAGCCTCTCCTTTCTACTAGTAAGAAACTAAATCAACACTTCCAATCAAAGTGACATCCATGATTTTAGTAAATTTTTGAATATCATCAAAAAACTCCTGTAGATCTTTTTTTATGTTAGAACCATGGAACTTAAGCGGATTCATTCGAGTGGACTCCCGGACTCTAACTGCTACTGTGATACTAGTATGATTGACCAGAACAACAACTTGTGGATTATCCTAAGTGGTGATGGCCTGATCTTGAACCATAAAAGCAGCGCTGAACTTTACAAAATAAACTTGCTTGTTCAAGGGGTCTACTAGAACTGTTGGTTCTTATTGGTTCCTGTTTTTGTTACCATTTTAATTTCTCCTTTTGTTGGATTTTTTTGGAGGCATTTTCAATAAACGCATAGAGCATGATTTAGACGAAGATTTTAATATAGTTTACACTCCACCGTATGATATGAAACTGAAAAAAATGAAACACTTTTTAAAATATTTCACAGCCTCTCACTCATAAGTGTGGCATGCTTTACAACCATGATAAGACTTTACTTGACGTGACTTTCAAACATCCTAGGATACTTTAAACCTAATACTGTGATACCAAGTTTGTCATGACCCAAAACTACCCTCAGTCATCAAGAGTAACAAGTGATGGTAAGGTAGCCCATGGCCAGCATGACACTAAGAATAATATAAACTGAAAAGTACTAAGTGAAAGTTAAATCGAAGTAGTAGAATAAAAATAAAACTCAATCAAAAACTGAATAGTCAAAACTAACACTGTCTGATATAATTAATAAGCTAAAATTCTAACTGTCTATCTGAAATCCTCTAAATAGATTTATTGTTGGGAAAAGCCCCTAACTAACTCCAATTGTCTGAAACTATGAAAAATATTAAAAATATATAGTGATAACATGTCCTTAAATGATGATGACTCACCAAAACACTGCTAATATGATCCTGAATCACACTAGCCTGGAGCGAGATACTGAAATCTCAATCCTATATTATAAGACAATATAGTACAAAGAAAAGTACACGCTCAGTACTTTGAATGTACTAAGCATGTGAGATAGGCATTATCTAGTATATGTTGAATGTAACATAGTAAACTCAACATGTAACTAAAGAATGTAAACTGATGCACTAAGTAATAAATATGTAACTATATAATATGTTAAATAACTAAATACAAGATCATGCATTGTATGGGTTTGAACTATGGGAGATACTATTAATTGATATACTCGAATCTGAGCTAATCAAGGCCAAACCTGTAACCCCAACTAGAAGGGTGTTCAGTACCTTGTCAAGGGTATGAACTCTGATAGATATAGATCTACTATACTGATGTACAAAAGGACAAGGTTTCAAGACAGGCCTGACCGGTGACCCTTTAGAACCTACGCTGGCACCGTAGTTTTGGGACTTAGGGACTTCTACTAAAGGTCTTAGTCTAACTGATAGGTGAGCCTTTATCCCTGCATCTATTCGGTGCTAAGTACTGCTCCTATCAAAATACCAATTGATAACTAAATAGTTCATTTAGAATGAACTAATGACTAGCTCATAATATAGTAATCTTAGTATGAGGTAGTATACAACAACATAACTAGTGTATTCCAACAAAGTGAGGTCTAGGGAGGGTAAAGTATACGTAGTCCATACCACTACCTCAAATGAAGTAGAGATTCTATTTTTGATAGACTCCAACATAGGACAACTAATTTTATAGCAAATAAACAAACAAAAACATAAAAACAAACAACAAAAAGGGATACCACACCACTAAATAATAAAAGAAACCAGATACCCACAAAGTACTACTATAAACTAGATATTCAAAATCACAAAGATTAGCAAAACACCACGAACAAGCCACTAGTATACATACTCGTATCACTATGAATATAGGTACAACTACAATAAAAACATTCTACATTATGTAAACATGAAGGGGTGAGCATCTATTAACATATGCATGAAATTCTAGGTCATCAGGTGTTCATAATACCCTATCTCTAACGAATGCAACTATAAATAGAAATTCTATTACTTGAACATAAAAAAGAATCCAATAACAAAAGTCCAAAATTAGATATTTATTAATAAAATGAGAGTTCATAATAAATAGTATGTAAATATGCTTAAATATATGGGAAAACATAGATTCATGGTTTAGTCAAAGAAGAAACTGAAAGATAAGGGAATTTACACTTTTCACAAAAAATCCTAAGCTTGATGAGTGAAATAATTTAGAACTCAATAGGTGAAAGAAACCCAATGATGAAAATCTCACATACCTGAAGATGGAACCCTTGGTGAATTCTTTGTACTTGGAGCTTAAAATTAAAGAACCCTAATTTTCCTTAAAGGGAGAAGAATCACCTTTTTTTTTGTTGTCTCTCTATATGTTGACTTATGTTTGAGTTAATGGGGAATTCGGGATATCTTAGGCTCATATTTTTAGCTTTAGGATAGCTTAAACAACATAGTTTTGATGTAAATAGAGAGGGAATAGACCAAACAACCCCTTAAAAAATATTTTAATATTGCAGAATAATCCCATCTCACGGTTTGGCGATGAACTGTCAAACCCTTGAATAACCGTCTGTCAAAACCATTACAAAATTATAAAACTTTTATATTATTGGTTAATCCTGATGTCTTGCCTTGACCGGTCATCTTAGGTATGACGATTCGTCACTCGAGCAATCACACTCTGGCATACAAACACCCTCTGGTAAAAAAACATGACATTTTACTCTAGCAATGGATTAATAAATGACCAGTGGTGTTATAAAATAGATTCAAAGATCTTTCATTGGTTGGTGTTGAGCCCTAAAACTCCTTATATTCTAGAATTTATGATCATTTAAAGTTGACTAGTAAATATTCTACATAAGAACTCAATCGGTAAGGATGATTTTAACTTAGCTATAAGCTAGGAGTTACTTGTGGCCTTAGTACATGTAAAAATCACTTCTAATACTACCAAAACATATTATTTGATTGTAAATGTACTTGAATCATTGTTATAATCTTAACTTGGATTTGAGGTGTTACAGTCGACTTATGATTTTTCATTAACAAGTCAATTTTATTCAGCCATGAAAAGATGAAAACTCAGTTTAGTATAGTTATTGAAACCTTTATCTCAATATTTTTGTTCCAATAGCACATCCAAGGAATGAAATATGGAGAGTGTCATTTCCATCATATCATCATCATAGCCAGTCTCTCCTAATAGTTTCAATTGAGAAAAAACTTTTAAATGGCATAATTGTACTCATGAACAAACTTATAGTCTTGAAACCTTAGATACATTCATTTATATCGTGCTTTTGGTAGGATGACTATATTTATATGGTCATACCTTTTTTTAGGCTATTCTACATAACAAGTAGATCGTTAATAGTAAATTTGATTTCCAAAATTTCATCAATATGATGAATCAAGAATATCATAACTGTTGCACAATTTTTGTTAGATGTTGTATTTTCATTCTTGATGGTGTCTCCAAGACCCATAGAATCAAAGTAGATTTTAGCATCCAACACCCATGAAATATTATTTTACCCGAACTTTGAAAAGCAGTGTATTTAAGTTTTGTAAGATTATTAGTCATATGAAAAGAACAAAAAATAATACCTTAGCCTTCAAATTTATGATGGTAGAGTCTTGTGTTGATAACATGTTATGAAATATAAAGTTAAAAAAAAAGTAAAATAAAGAGAAGAGAGGATATATCTTATTTCAGTCGAGGTATGATTTACAATTAAGAGAGTCATTTTATTTATAGGAAAATTTCACTAAATTTCTCTCTAAAAGACAGACATTGTATACCATGAAAGTTAGTCACTAAACCTTGATAGATCATGATAGATACTATTTATATTCTTGGTAGACATTCACTACAAATGATATATATCAATATCATACACCATCCAAATAAACTTTGAACTATTTAAGTTTGATTTATTAAACATGACTAATTTAGTAAAATGAGACCTTAATATTAAGACTAATTTATTAAAATAAAAATAGTTACACTTTTTTATTTTTAAAAAAATAAAATATCATGGGTAGAGTGGACCATTATTACTATCTAACAAGAATGTAAGGGCAAGAGAGAAGCACACAACTAGGCATCAACGTGTGTGCTTCAGTTGTATGATTCATTGATGTGTAAGTTGTTTTAGCCTGGTGGTTTCAGCCAACTATTCATGTTTGAGTTCTCCATATCGATCCTTAATTAAAACAATATTTTTTAGCCTCTTACAGTTAATTTCACTTCTATTACTATCTAAAAAAGAGAGAAAGAGCAAGAAGCACACAACTAGCAGTCAATATGTGTTTGCTTCCTTGATGTATAAGCTATTTTGGCCTGGTGATTTTAGTGTGAATTTTCATGTTTAAGTTCTATATATTGATCCTCGATGAGAATAATATTTTTTTAGCATTTGAAATTTAGTTGCCCATCTATTATTATTTATTAGTCAAGTACATTTTATACTCTTATGAAAAAATATCTACCCATTGAATTTTGCTTTGCACACTCTTTATTTGCAGTAATTCATAAATGGGTGAAAATCATTTACACCTTTCAACTTTGCTTTAAAAATTAAAAAAAAAAAAAACTAAATAGAGGCGAACCTAGGATTTGAACAACGCAAGTGCACCTTTATAATACAAATATATAGGCCAAATATGGGTTTTAGGGTAATATATAAACCTTAACTCTATTGAAGTATATGAGTGCAGTAGCCTAGTGGTAAAGGGTGTGTTGTGTAAGCAAGATGTCACAGGTTCGAATCCTTACTACTACTTTTGCTGTTAAAATTTTATTACACAAGAAAATAACAAAGAAACTTGACCCTTGGATTCAATCCTAGGTCATTTTTGCAGGAAACAACAGCTAGAACCAATGCACCTAAGGTGATATGGTGTTATTTAGGGTACCCATAATTTATATAATAATTTCCTAAGATATATACATGTACCTACAAAGATTATTTTTCAAACTTAGTGGGTTCACGTGCACCCCCACCCTAACACATGGGTCTACCCCTACCCGGATGAATAGAATATCATACACCATGCACTTTAGCTAATATTCGTTGTCTCAAACCATCAACAAATGGAACACATAACCTGCCTTGACAACAAAGCACACCATCTCCCCCTTGGGAGAAAACCTCTACCTTCTGATCTCTAACTACCTCCTTCAACTTGAACAAAATAGGATACATGTCTTGCTCTTCTTCCACTTTGGCAACCAATGAAGATTTTGAACCATTCTAAACCCATGTACTACCTTCGGCCGAATCAACCAACTAAAAACCTAACCGAGCAAGCAGATGAACCTCACATACTAACTCCTTTTTAACCTCCTCAAAATACACAATTCTTCTTATGGACAGTTTACTAAGGGCATCCGCTACTACATTGGTCTTACCGGAGGTACAACATACTCATATCATGGTCTTTCAACAATTCAAGCCACCTTCTGTGTAAAATATTTAGATCCTTCTAAGAGAATACATACTATAAACTCTTATCATCCGTGAATATATCATTGAAGTGCTATAGAAATATACCAGTTTTAACTCTTAAAACATGGAAAATATGCAAGTTTCTGAGGTTGTTTTGTTAGATATGATGCGTTTTGAGTATGTTTTGCAGAAAATCATGATTTGGATACTAAGTTCGTGTAAAGATGAAAAAAGGTAATTTTTGCTACTTATAGGAGCAATTATTGATGTTTGAGACACTTTCTAAATTGATCGTGACCAAAATATGAGCCAAAATTGAAGAAGGGCTGAAAATAACGTTCATCTTTTACTAAATCAACATGCAAACATATGTAGCACATATGGAACGCACGTGGGCAAAGTATGTGTCAGAAGTCCAAAATCCTTAAATCTGACCTGCAGGATTTTTTAGCTCTAGAATATGTGGTCACTACATGCACCCTTGTTGTAGGTTGTATGTCCCACATGTGCCTAGGGCAAGGGCACATGTAGGGACCACAAGTAGCCACCGACCTTTTTTCTCCTATTTTATTTGGGCTTTTGTTTTACGTTTTCCTCATGTACTATAAATACCCCTTATGTGTTTTTTAGTAGAAGTTATGCATTGTTGATACTTACAAATATATTTTGCTTCCAGCATTTAATTTTGATCTTGGAATTCTATTGTATTGAGTTTGGTTGATTATTTCAATTATGGTTTGGGGTTCTTATTTCTTCTTATTGTGATTTTATCTTATGATTTTAATCAAGAATATTGTTGATCTCTTCACAAGCATGAGCGGCTAAGAACCCATAGCTAGGGTTATGGAAACTCTGGCGGATTGATGAAGTAGGGAAAGGGCTATTATTGTTTTGAACCGATACCTATACATGCATTGCTTTAACTTCAATGTGATATTCTTATTAACGGGTGAACATGGTAGGATCCCACATAGATTATTGCTACTTACTCCAAAAGAGTAGTGACTAGGAAAAGATAATGTAACAGTATTTTGGAGTTTAACTATTGATCTATGCTTCTAAGTTTTATATAAGTAAGATGGTTTAATTTCATCTAATAGATAGAGAATCAAAAGGTAATAGGTAACTGGGATCAAGATAAGGGTTAGTAAGGAGGCATCCTGAGACTAAAAAGGTAAAGGGTGAAATTATTCTACTCGTCCAAAAGACTGTAGAAGGTACATAACTTATCAATTTTCATGCAAGTTACTGGGTTGGTTCAACAAAGCACAAAAATCCTATAGAGCTGAGAATCCATAGGGAACACAATCTTAGTGTTCACTTACGATTGATTACAGCCAAATTTGGTATTTGCTACTAGTTTGATATTGATACTCAACCCCCCATTTACTTTTCCAGTTCTGCTCATTAATTGCAATAGCAAAGAGCCCCGATTTCATGTATCCCTTGGGATTTGAACCCAACCTCTATTGGGTTACTATATTTGGCAACAATTGTATCATCTTCTGAGAAGAGGTATAGCTTGGACGTCACCAAATTTTAGCATCATTGTTGGGGAGTGCGGTGTTAATTTATGAATTAAAATTGTTGTGATTTCTGGGTTTTATTTTCTTATTTTTCTTTTTGTTTTTAATTAGGTTTTTCTCGTTATATTCCTAACACACGAAGTAGAGGAAATCCCTCACTCCCTATGAATTTGATTCCAGAATGGTAGAATAGAAAAGAGATGATAATCTTGAAGGGGTTTGTAATATTGTACCTTTTTCTCCTCCCAAAGGAGTTCAGGATATTGTTGATCGATAGACTGGTGATATTTTATCTCAAGATGAAAATGAGATGAGGATAATAAAAAAAGCTCAGTGAGTAGATCGGGAGGTAGAACTTGCTGAGCAAAGAAGGAAGCAAACCACTGAGCAGCAACTCGATGGAAATGAAAATAGAGTTAGAGGTGCTCGTGTTCATGTAATCCCAGCATAACAGTATGTGCATCCATATATAGGTGATGAATAAAATTTGGGATACATTGATCTGGCATAAACTAGAGCCATTATTCCTCATGTTTTCCCCCCAGGCATTAAGTTTGACATAACGAGCACAATGATTCAGCTCCTAAATTTGAAAGGTGTATTTGTGAGTTTGCTTGCAGATGATGCAAATATGTAACTTACTAATTTTATGGTGATATGTAGTTCGTATACCATTCCAGGGGTAAATCAAATAGCACTTAGACTGAGGTTGTTCCCCTTCTCACTCATAGGAGAAATATCTCTATGGTTAGGGAAAATTCTAAGAGCCTCTATCACTGCATGGAATGAGTTGTGTAGGAAATTATTAAATGGGTTCTTTCCTTCATTCAGGATGCCATAATTCAAGGATGAGATCTATAATTTTAGGTAACTACAATCATAATCTATGTATGAAGCATGGTTCAGGTTTAAGAAGAAGCTGAGTATGGTAACCAACCATCGAATGTTAGGGACAAGCTTATTAGAGATATTTTACTGAGCCTTGTCCATATATTCCAGAGCTATGGAAGACAATATCTCTAGAGGAGCTTTCATGAGAATACGTTGTAAGGCAGCTTTGGAGATTCTAGAATAGATCTCAATCACTAATCCAGGATGGCAAACGCGAGAGGCTAAAAGAGGATCTGGCATATATGCTATTAGTGCCTTCTGCAAGCAAAAAGTAGCTGATGAATCAATAGCGTAAGAAATTGTGTTGCTAAGAAGCTATCTAGGGGTACTTGTAAAGTAGCTTGTAGCAGTGACTTTTTAGAAAGTGAATGCAGTAGCAGCACAGGGGTCAGCTTTTAAAGCTTACGAGTCAGAATTAGAGGAGGAAGTAAATTATCTAGATCGTTAGTTGTTGATGCACCTGCTTGCAACCTGCTAACTCACCTGTTTGCACATATTGTCACATGATAACAACATAGCTTTTTTTGGTTTTAGTTGGCCCCCCATATGTTAGTAGGGACGGTGTGAATAAAGATAAGGCTTATCTAGTCATAAAAGATAAAGCTTATCCCTTCTAAAAGGATAAGACTTATCATGTCATAATGGATAATGCCTATCCCTTAGCTTAGCTATTAGGATAGGATTGTATTATTTTATTTCATTTTTATCTGTGGTATAGGCTTATCTTATAAGCTTCCTTATCCTATAAAAAGAAGCCTAGGCCTTTAGGTTAGAGGCATTATTTTCTCTACCTAGAAACCTTTTGTATAGTTTCTCTATTTTTAATAAAGATGTTTGTTGGCTAAACTATATTTATCTTGATTTCTCTCTTCCAAAGGGATGGGTAATTCAATCCTCTAGGTCAGAGTAAGAGGGTAGGAAAATACTTTGGCGAAGTGCTTGTTGCGACAGCAACAATGGATTGTCGAAGTTACTTTATGTGTTTATGAAACAATGTCAACTTCGTCCATGCAACATAGATGCCTAAGTATCTTTTCCATGTATATTAAATGAAATTGTCTTAGTCCATGACATAGCTTTCCAAATTGATTCCATATCTGAGAAAGAACATGTAGATATGAGGTCTGCTTATTACATCTTTTGTTTTGCAGCCTCTAGAGGACAACAGGACAGGGAGAGCCACCGTAAGACCCATTTTTAGGCATATACAGAACAATCTTGTACTAAGAAGATAAGAGATTTCATGTGTTCTAAGACTGGCAAAGTCAAGTCATCCCATCTATGGGTTGCAAAGGCTTTGTTGCCAAGGAAAACCATCCTTGATATGTAGCTTGCAGTTTCAAAGTCAATTTATCCCATCTTTGGGTCGTGAAGGCTTTGTATCTAAAAATAAAACCATCTATACGGATGTGTATCTCAGTTTTGATTAAAAGCTTTGATTTCATATGGCATGCCGCCTATATGATTGTGAATCACCTGTCATGTTGGAAAGGTTAGGCTCTGTGCCTATGCTGTTTGATGGAGGCTTTGATTTTTTATGGCATGATTCCTACATGGTCATGAATCTGCCATTCATGTTGCAAAGTTTGGGGTTTATTTCCTGGCCGCCTGGATGTTCTTGCTGACAGTCAATCGTGCCTCTCTGCCTCCCCTTCTATTTGGTATCAGAACTATCCCCACTCCCGGAGGTCGGGAGGAAGCAGGATTTTGCATCCATCTCCATTGATTGCAAACATGTGAGCCAACTTTAAATTTTTATTTTCTTTTGTTTTTACTTTTTCTTAACCGTTAACTTTAGATCAAGTTCATAGTAGTCACTTTCTAGTTTGTATCTATCCAAGTCCTGTACATAATCGAGTTGTAGTTTACTTTCCTTAGTTTTTAGAACAAATATTTGTTGTTTCTTATCCTTAGATCTTTAGTACAAATAATAGTCTTATTGTCCATAAAAGTCACAAAAATATTTTTATTTTATTGAGTCTTTTCCTTAGAACTTTAGAACAACTCCATCAAGTCATTATAGACTAGAAAAAACAAAAAATATGTCTTCTACAAAGTCCCTGTCCAGTTCAAACAATCCTCTTGTCAAGATAAACATGTCAACCACTCCTAGTGATACTTTGTCATGCAAACTTGACTATATATACAAAGTAGAGATGTTACCATCCCAGGAAAAGATGTGTAGTACACCTTTACAAAACCCCTATTCAGCTGTTGCTAAGAAGGTATGCAATCCCTGGATGAAGATCTACTCTATGGTCCAAGAAAAGACAAAAGGAGTTAAGGAATATGTTACTACTACACTACATATTTAGTACCCTATTCTTGTAACTCCAGAGGTACAGTTTATATCACTATAGATGCCAGCAGACTTTCCACAGCAATGGAAAAGTCTTGGATTTACTCATCTCCGTATTGGTGTTGTGTGAATTGGGTTGACATATCAAGGTAGAAAAGGATGGCCAGTTGTAGAACATCTATCTCTACTTGATACCAGACTTAATAAGTACCAACATGTAGATTTTGGTACATTATAGATTATTCTAGATGATAGTACAGTTTTTACCACCATGTTTCCCAACTTTAACATACCGTTAACTAATCCACATCTAATGAAGGCATTGAATATCCAGGTCTAGACTATGGATGCTCTACAAGACAGAGGTGCCAGACAGGCAACTCTTCACTACCAAATAGCCTGGCGAGTTTAAAACTATAATATGAACCTATTTCCTCCAAGTGCCAAGAACTCTCTATTCTTGTCCATTGATGTAACTGATAAAACTATAGAGTGCACAAATATCCTGAGAAATATATCAACAGATGAATTAGTCAGTATTATCCTAGCCTCATGGGTCACAAAATATAAGAAGTTGAGATCCTATCCTCAATATCTTAAGTCTACTGATGATTCCGACCACCACTATCTCAAAAGGCCACCCAAAACAACCTTCTGCATCCCCATGTACAACCCAAGTGATGATATTCCTAATGTAAAGGACTCAAATATGATTCTCAAGTTCCTCACTAGCTTTATCAGGCAACATGATTAGATAAAGCATTTCAATCATGAGGGTCGTAGTCTGATGTGGCATAAAATCCCTTTCTCAGGACATTACACATGGAAGACTGACTGTAACTGTAGGATATATAAAAGAAGGGTTGTTGTAGCTACTCAACCTGAGATACTTCTAATGCCCCTCTTTACATCCAGTCACATATATTCTTACCAATCAAACCACTGATCTGAAGAAGAAAACCTAACCCAAGCTCCAAAATCACCATATGTTATTCCTTCAAAAAGTGCTTTAGCTTCCCCTCAACATGCCATACTTATTAGAGCATTGGAAAGCTGGCTACAAACTATACAGTCTAAAATATGCCCACTAGGATCCTCAATACTAAATTTTCTTCACCTACAATGGAAAGAAATGGCCTTATTAGAAGAATAGATCCATCTCCTGAAATACGATCATGCTAAACTCCAAAAAGTCCAAAAAATGGTCCCAGCAAAAGTTGTTGTTCAAGAGATTCAGACTACCAAGGCCTTTAGACGACAATCCTAAGGTAGTTAGGCAAACCAGATATTTCATAAGAAAAAGCCCAGCGGATTACCAGAAGAAGATTGATAGCTGCTTCAGCTACAGAAAACCTGGTTACTTTTCAATGAACTGTCCTCAACTCAAGAAGTTGAAAGACGTCGTCCACCTCTTTGAAGAAATAGTTGATTATACTAGAATCTATGAAGAAATAGTTGATTATACTAGAATCTATCTCGACAAAAATGAAGACCTTGAATCGGTCT
The DNA here is from genome assembly GCF_002878395.1 of Capsicum annuum. Taxonomy (NCBI): domain Eukaryota; kingdom Viridiplantae; phylum Streptophyta; class Magnoliopsida; order Solanales; family Solanaceae; genus Capsicum; species Capsicum annuum. Next base: position 125,616,194 of record NC_061120.1, read on the forward strand.
TCTTACTAGAAGAAGAACATATGGAGGACCCTCTCTTCTATATATATAGTTTTAAAGAATCTAAAGATATTGATTCTACTAATCTCTACCCGATATCCAGCATCATAGAAGCCAACCAGAAACCAGTCAGTCAGTCTGTCATGTTCAAAACATCAAAAATATTATCTTTCAAAATAGCAGATTTCCCTCTAGATCTATTCAATAGATATATGGATCCTTCAGATCCATTTATCCTCCGAGAAAGACAGACATCTAACCAACTTCAAGTATTCAAAAGGTGCAGTAAATCAATCTTGAAGTCGTTCAGAGAACATCCGGGATATTTCTTCTATTATGTGTTAATTATACTAGCTGATGACTCCTTGCAAGAACTCCTATGGTTTTTTGGGAACATATGCCACCAGTAATATACTATCATAGAGTTCAAGTTTTATGCCTTCACATATTATGATCGAATCCAACCAACCCCAGAAGGATTCAGTTTATACTATATTCAATGCTCCAAAGATTCCTATGATGCAATGGCCTTCATGTTGTATCACCTGGTAGGAATCATAGGCCATGAAGTCAAAGCCCAATCAAAAATTTCACTACTCTGGAAATTTCCCAATTGAATGCTCTCTCTTAAAGATGAATTTACAAAGCACAATGCTTTACTCCCCAGTAAAATAGATGCATTCCTAGGAAGAAAAACTGCACCAAGGATTGTCCCCATTGAGATAAAGTTCGACGAACAACAAAAGAATATCAGTCATCGTATGAGGTCAAAATCGATGAAGCCACAACCATACGAATGAAGGCTCCTCTATAGGAATGCAAAGATTCATCCAAGAGAAAGAGTTACTTCACCGGATCGATGAAGAGAAGCTTGGAAGGCCAAGAACGCCTCAGGCAGAAGCATGGAGTAAACTGGTGGATGGAAGAAGGATACGCAAGCTCATCACTGCTGGTACCATCCAACACTACCTGAAAGATGATGTCAGATGACATGTGCAAGAAGTTACCCTCTCCAGTAGGTTACCCTTTCCAGGGGGTTACCCTCTCTAATAGGTTACCCTTTCTAGTGGGTTACCTTCCTCTCCAAGAAAACCTTATCAGATGGATTACCTTCGTTAGTGGGTTACCCTTTTCAGTGGGTTACCCTTATCTCCAAGGAAACCCTCCTCAGTGGTTTACCCTTTTATATGGGTTTTAAATTTGTAGACTCATCCACTTCAAAACTAAAGAGCTTATCCACCTACTTGCAAGATGCTTGTAAAGCTGTTGATGCACCTATTTGTAAATTGCTGACTCGCCTACTTGCATATGTTGTGACATACCAATAAAATAGTGTGTTTTTGTTTTTATTTGGACCCCACACGTTAGTATGGCTTGGTGTAAATAAATATAAGGCTTATCTAGACATAACAGATAAAGCTTATCCCTTACAAATAGATAAGAATTATCCTGTTATAACGGATAATACCTAACCCTTAGCTGTTAGGATAGGAATGTAATATTTTATTTCATGTTTATCCATAGCTTATCTTGGTTAGTAAGCTTCCTTCTTCTATACAAGGAAGCCTAGGCCTTTAGATTAGAGACATCATCTTCTCTACCTAAAAACCTTTGTTATAGTTTCTTTGTTTTCAATAAAGATATTTGTTGGCTAAACTCTCTTGCTCTTTGTTTCTCTTTTACAAAGGGATGGGTAATTTGATCCTCTAGGTCGGAGTAGGTGGTAAGGAAATACTACGGCAAAGTGCTTGTTGCGATGGAAACAATGGCACCCTGAAGTTACTTTCCATGTTTATAAAAAGATGTCAGCTTTGTCCACACGATGTAGACACCTAAGCATCCTTTCCATGTATATGAAATGAAATTGTCTTAGTCCATGCTATATCTTTTCGAATTGATTCTATATCTGAGAAAAAACACGCAGATCTGAGGTCTGCCTTAGTACATTTTTTGTTCTGCGGTTGCTAGAGGGAAACAGGCTAGGGAGAGACACCATGAGACCCATTTTTAGGCATATACAGAAAAGTCTTATACTAAGGAGATAAGGGATTTCATGTGTTCTAAGACTGGAAAAGTCAAGCCATACCATCTTTGGGTTGCGAAGGCTTTGTTGCCTAGGGAAACTATCTTTAATGTGTATCTTGTGGTTCCAAAGTTAACCCATCCCAACTTTGGGTTACGAAGGCGTTGTAGCTAAAAATCAAACCTTCTATACGAATGCATAACTCAATCATAAGAAAATTGTGGTGTGTCAATTAAAAGCTTTGATTTCGTATGGCATGCCAACTATACAGTTGTGAATTGCCTGTCATGTTGGAAAGGTTAGGCTCTGTGTCTGTGGTGTTTAACAGAAGCTTTGATTTCATATGGTGTGCCACCTACATGGTCGTGAATCTTCCTTTCATGTTGGAAAGTTTGGGTTATGTTGCCTGGCCACCTGCCTGCTCTAATATTCCAACATGAAAGGCAGTTTCACAATAATGTAGGAAGCACACCATATGAAATCAAAGCTTCCATCAAATACCACTGACATAGAGCCTAACCTTTCCAACATGATAGGTAATTCACGACCATATAGGTGGCATGCTATATGAAATCAAAGTTGTTAATCGACATGCCATAACTTTTCTACGACTCAGATACACATCCATATAGACGGTTTGATTTTTAACAGTGAGCCTTCTCAACCCAAATATGGGATGTCTTGACTTTGGAACCACAAGCTACACATCAAAAATAGTTTGCCTTGGCAACAAATCCTTCATAACCCAAAGATAGGATAGCTTGACTTTGCCAGTCTTAGAACACATGAAATCACTTGTCTACTTAGTACAAGACTGGTCTGTATATGACTAAAAATGGGTCTTATGTTAGCTTTCCCTGGCCTATTTCCCTCTAACGGCCACAGAACAAAAGGTATACTAAGGCAGACCTTTGATCTGCGTGTTCTTTCTCAAATATGGAATCAATTCAGAAAGTTATGGCATTGACTAAGCCAATTTCATTTTATATACATGGAAAGGATACTTAGGCATCTACATCCTGTGGATAAAGCCAATATCATTTCATATACATATAAAATAAATTTGGGGTGCTATTGTTGTCATTACAACAAGTACTTTGACGTAGTATTTCCTTACCCCCAACTCCAACCTAAAGGATCGAAGTTCCCATCCCTTTGGAAGAGAGAAAGAAAGAGCAGGAGAGTTTAACCAACAAACATCTTTATTGAAAATAGAGAAACTATATAAGAGGTTTTTAGGTAGAGAAAATTAAGCCTCTAACCTAATAATGGCCTAGGCTTCCTTTTTTAGGTGAAGGAAGCTTACAAGCTAATCAAGACTATGAATAAACATTAAATAAAATATTACATTTATATCCTAACAGCTAAGGTATAGGCATTATCCATTAATAAAGATAAGTCTTATCCTTTTAGAAGGGATAAACTTTATCTGTTATGACTAGATAAGCCTTATCTTTTTTCACACCGGGACCTACTAACATGTTGGGGGATAAATAAAAACAAAACAAATTATATTGTTGGCATGTGACAGCATGTGCAAGCAGGTGAGTCAGCAGCTTGCAAGCAGGTGCATCAACAGCTTTACAGGCATCTTGCAAGCCGGTGGATAAGTTCGTTGTCTTTGAAGTAGCTGAGTTAGCAGTATCAAAATCCATCTGAAAGGGTAACCCACTAATAAGAGTTTTCTTGGAGATGAGGGTGACCTATTGGAAAGGGTAACCCACTAGTGAGAATAACCTATCTGATAGGGTTTCTTTAGAGAGAAGGGTAACCCACTGAAAAGGGTAACCCACTGAAAAGGGTAACCCACTGGAAAAGGTAACCTACTGGAGAGGATAACTTCTTGTACATCTTATCTAACATCATCTCTCAGGCAGTACTGTTGGATGATGCCGACAGCGGTGAGCTTGTGTATCCTTCTTCCATCCACCAATCTACTCTGTGCTTCTACCTGAGGTGTTTTTGGCCTTCCAAGCTTCTCTTCATCGATATGGTGAAGTACCTCTTCCTGAATGATAAATCTTTACATTCCTATTGGGGAGATTTCAGTGTCATGCTTTTGATGGAGCCGGTGGCTTTATCCCTTGTAATCTCGTACTGCGGTTGATATTTTTTTACTGCTCATCGAACCTCATCCCAGTGGAGATGATCATCATCTATGTAGTTCCATTTGTCCCATTCCTTCGGCCAAATTTCATTTGGAATACATCTATTTTTCTGGAAAATAATGCGCTGAGCTTTATAGTATTTAACTTCTAGAGAGAGTATGGACATGGGAATTTCTAGAGAAGTGAAATTTCTGGTTAAGCCTGGACGTCATGACCTGATATTCCTATAGGGTAATGCATCATGGAGACTATTGCATTGTAGGAGTCCTTGAAGCATCAAATCCAGTATTTTTGTGGCTTGAACCATAGCATGAATCTCTTTAGAGCAGGTTGTATTCGATCGAAATCCCTGAAGGCATCATACTTTAAGTCCATGAAAATATAGTACTGGTGGCACAGATACCAGAACAACCAGAGGAGTTCTTGTAGGAAGCCATTGTCCAGCACGATGAACACATGTTAAAAGAGATATTCTGGGTGTACTCCAAATGGCTTCAGGATGGATCCGCCATATTTTCTAAATACTTAAAGCTCGTAGAAGGTTCTTCTTTCTCAAAAGATGAAGGGATTGAAGGGATCCACATATTGGTTGAAAAAATATAAAGGGTAATCTGTTATCCCAGAAGATAGTATTCCTTCCTTATTGAGTATGAGGATTTGACTGGCCTGGTGTTGGCTGTCTTCTCTGTTGCTAGATATCAGGTAGAGATCATCAGCATAGATGTCGCCTAATTCTTCATATGCATTTATAGTGAAGAGAGTGTCCTCCTTTGGTTCTTTTTCTAGTGAGAAGACTAATTTAAGGTCGTCCTTCATACTGAGATAGATTCTCAAACGATTATCTATCTCCTTAAAAAGGTGGATGGAGTCCTTTGACTTCTTAGATTGAGGACAGTTTCTAGCAAAGTGGCCAGGCTTTATGCAGATAAAGAAGCCATTATTCTTCTTCTTGTAGCTGGCTAGGCTCCATCATCTAAAATACCTAGCTTGCTGAATAACCCTACTTTTATTATCTGAAGGACTTAGTAGTTTGAACCTCCTAAACAAAAGCCACCTTTTGGATCTCGTCTTACGGTAAGAGAAGAAGTAGTTAGAGTTGGTTACAAGGTTGTCTTTGCTATAGACTTGATCGAGGGTTGGATTATTCTTAATGATCTGCTTCAGTATAGTCCTCTTGATGTATATGTTTTCCAAAGCCTGGAAGATGGCTTGTCGAATGTAGCCTATCTGTGGGATGATTATGGACTTGAACTTCTCCTCCACAATCACCATCGTATGATTTTCTAGAATCATCGGCAGTAATGATACGAAGGCTTTCTTTAGGCTGGGATCTCTACCCAACTCAAAGTAGATCCTCACCATCTTTTAGAAGTAGATATTAATGATGTTTCTATCGAATGATAGGTACTTCATCTCGAAGAGTTGTCTCTAGAGCTTCTCTTATCTCTGGCCTACATCTCCACAGAATACCTCATGGAGGATCCTGATATTGAAGGCAAAGTCCTGGGATGTCAGATAAGTTTTTTTGTTGGAAATCCTAAGAGTGTTCCACCAATATCTAAGTATGCCAGAGCATATAGATGTGAACTCTAAGAGTATCATGTATTTCTCCCGCTCTTCTAGATTTTTCATCGCCATCCAAGTATAGAAGTCCTGGATCCTCTTAGGCCAGGTTAAAATCTTGATATCATCGAGGATAAAGGTGTGAAATAACCTTCTTTCTAGGATTGGATCATTCGTCATCCCATCTTGGTCATCGATAACTTTGGAGACCTCTGGTTCCTTGGAATGGTTCATGTATATTGGTGGATAGTATTCTTTCGGATATTCTATTAAGGATTTATGAGTATCCTCAACATATTCTCATGAATCAACAGACTCTTCACTGTCTTTCATATATCCATCAGCTGGAAAGTTATCACCGGTGTTAGAGTATGCATGTGCATCAGAGAAACCTCCTTCACTTAAAGTAGGACTAATGGGATCGGCTTTCTAGATATGCTCATTGCACTTAAGAGATCATTCAACTAGATCTAGGACTGATATGGCTTGTGGATCTAGAACAACATCATTATCTATATTTAAGCCATACAGATTTGAGATGAGCTGGTCCGAATTAGCATCTGGTCACGATGGGACGGCAATAACTTGTGATTGAGAAGGACATCTTTTAGCAAGTCCTTCCATTCATTATCCTCATATACCACTTTTGGCATATGGATAATTAGATTATTATCATAGTTTGAGATTATCATGGTCCCTTTGTCTGTGTCGGATTCCATTTTTCTCTTGGACTGCTTCTGATTTTTAATGTTTTTTCTCTTGGAAGTGATGGCATCTTTCCTTTCCCATACATGCTTAGCTATGTCAAACTCCTTTTTCTCTTAAGAACCTAGGGATGTTGACATAGGGGAGATTGAATTAGGAGTGGGAAAGATACGGCTTATCTTTAGCAGAGAGTATGGATGTGGCAAAACTAGGAACAAGTTTGGCTTTGGTAGTGCCCTATGGGTTCTCTAGGGCTGAAACCCATCGTGTTTCAACTGCTGAATTTTTAATACAGAGAAGCCATTTCCTTCTACCGTTGGTCGAAGAAATAAGACATCAAAGTGTGCAGCGGACATATATCATACTGCATAGATTGGAGCATAAGTTCTAACTTGTGGATAAGTCTGTTATGCTGAGTGGATGTTTGTTTTGCCCTCTTGTTTATTCCTTCAACTTTGCTTACCAACTTATTCTGATTGTAAGCAACATTCTTCATAGCCTTGGTTAATGCTGGATTGCATCCTGTTTTGGCACATGGCATTTTCAAATTAACAGTTGAGTGTTGCTTCGGTGTCGCTGAGTGGGATCTTCTCTCCGAATGGTAGGATAATCGTTTTGGATGGTATTTTTAGAGCGTGGATCATGTTATCCTTTGAAGGGTTTGTTTGGTGTAAAGACGTTTGAGTAACTGGGCTAGAGTCAGACATTATGAACAGTTTGGTTGTAGGAAGTTTTTCTTTTGTTCTGGTCGTTTTAGCTGGTCATAGAGAGGGTGAGGCAGCTCCTTGGCATAAGTGGCATCTACAATTGGACTTCCACGGACAGTGTCTGGAGAAAGGACATTTATGGCACATAGTATATCTATCGTTATGATTGAAGTAGTGTATCTAATCATGCTCTTCCATACTGTTGTCTAGGAGCTAGCATATGAACCTTAGGTCGCCTATCAACTTTGGGACGTCTACCATAGGAAGGACATCGGAAGGTTGGTACATATGGATTTAAAAGGTTGTTTTTGGAGGCTATTTTAGGTGTGAATGGTTAAAATAGATCATGATGGTGTTGCCTCTCCTTTTGGAAAAGGTTGGCTCCATAGGTTGGATAGTTTGAGGATGCTCTCTCAACTTGTCATAGTTTTTGACCTATAATAAGTATGGAAGCACTTTCACAAGTTCATCTCTAGGGATCTACCTTAGGATTTGAATACACTGAGTGGTTCCATTAGTGGCATCTATGTTCAAGAGCAAAGCATCATCGCCACCTGGAAGGTATAGATCCATATGATTCAAAAATTGCCAAGCCACCTATTAGTGGAGAGTTTCCTAGCTGGCATCTCTGACCTGCGAAGCTCCGAGAATCTGGAATTAGATCTTCAAAACCTCTATTAGATACAGATCGAAGAGGGACATGTTGAAGTTAGGAAATATAATGACAAAGACTATCCCGGCGTTCATTGTGATTTTTAAGGTTCCTAAGTAAGTATGTTGGTATTCTTTATACCTGGTATCAAGGAAGGAAATACGTGCCACTATGGGCTAGCCTTTTCTTCCCTGATATGACAACACAACCCTAACAGTACCAAAGTGGATATGGGTGAAGCCTTGTTTTCTCCACTGTCTTAGAAAATCTCCTGGCATCTGTAGAGTGATGAACTGTTCCTCCTAAGTTGCAAGAATAGGATGTTGGTCTAGTTTTGAGGCAGGAATATATTCTTTAACTCCCTTCAGTCTTTACTGCACCAAATAACAGATCTGCAGCCATGGGTTACATGGCTTCTTTGCAAAGGCAGAGTAAGGGTTTAGGAGAGGTAGATGTGTTGAGGATATCCTCTGTTCTAGTGGTAGCACATCCACTTTGTATAGGTAGTAATATTTAGATGATAGAGTTTTGGTAGAAGACATATTTACCTGAGCTAGAGATGTATAGGAATTGGACCTACTTAAAGAAAAAGACTTTAAGAAAGACATATTTTTATATTTTCTGGACTATAAAGACTTGATGTATTTGTTCTAAGGTACTATGGACAAGACTCAATAAAATGGAAAATCTTTTTATATTTTGCAGACTGACTCTATTATTTGTGCTAGGGATATAAGAATAACACACAACTAATATTTGTTCTAAAATCTAAGGAAACAAACTACGACTCGATTATGTACAAGCACAGAATATGAAAAATGGAAAACACTAACTTTGACAATTGAAATTAAAAATATGACTCTACTATGTACAAGACTTGAGTTGTAAAACTTTAAAGTAAAGACTAAGGACGGATCCAAGAGCAGTGGCTAAGATAGAGAAACTAAAAACTAAGAAAATAAAAATGTAAAGTTGGCTCATGTGTTTACAATCAGCAGAGGTAGATGAAAACTCCTACTTCCTCCCGACCTCTAGGAGTGGGATGGCTCTGATATTAAATAGACAAGGAGGCAAAGGGGCAAGGATGACTGCTGGCAAGAGCAGCTATGTGGCTAGGCAACAGACCCAAAACTTTACAACATGATAGGCAGTTTCATGACCATGTAGGTTTAACGACATACGAAATCAATGCTTCCGTCAACACCATACACACAGAGCCTAACCTTTCAAACATGACAGGTGATTCATGACCATATAGGCGGTATGCCATATGAAATCAAAGCTTCTAATCGAAATGCCACAGCTTTTTTACGACTGAGCTACATATCCGTATTGATGGTTTTCTTTTTATCTACAAAGCCTTCATAACCCAAATATGGGATGTCTTGACTTTGGAACAGTAAACTACACATCAAGGATGGTTTGCCTTGGCAATAATGCCTTCACAACCCAAAGATGGGATGGCTTGACTTTGCCAGTCTTAGAAAACATGAAATTCATTGTCTCCTTATTACAGGTCTATTTTGTGTATTCCTAATAATAGATCTTACGGTGGCTATCCCTAGCTTATTGCCCTCTAGAAGCAGCGGAACAAAAGGTGTACTAAGGCAGACCTCTGATCTGCGTGTTCTTTCTTAAAAATAGAATTAATTCGGGAAGCAACAGCTTAGACTAATCGAATTTCATTTCATATACATGGAAAGGATACTTAGGCATCTATGTCACGTAGATGAAGAAGGCATCATTTCATACACATGGAAAGTAACTTTTGGGTGCCATTATTATCATTGCAACAAGAACTTCACTGTAGTGTTTCCCCAACCTCCTACTCCAACATAGAGTATCAAAGTACCCATCCCTTGGAAAGAGAGAAAGCAAGAGCAAGAGAGTTTAGCTAACAAACATCTTTATTGAAAATAGAGAAACTATACAAGAGGTTTTTAGGTAAAGAAGATGATACCTCTAAACTAAAGGACTAGGATTCCTTTTATAGGAGAAGAAAGATTACAAGATAAGCTAGACTACGGATAAACATCAAATAAAATATTACAATCCTATCCTAATAGCTAAGGGATAGGCATTATCCATTAATAAGGATAAGTATTAGCATTTTGGAAGGGATAAGCATTATCTGTTATGACTATATAAGCCTTATCTTTATTCACACCGGGCCCTACTAACATGTGAGGGCCAAATAAAAACAAAACAAACTATGTTGTTGGCATATGACAGCATGTGCAAGCAGGTGAGTCAGCAGCTTGCAAGTAGGTGCATCAGCAGCTTTACAGGTATCTTGTAAGTAGGTGGATAAGCTCCTTTCCTTTGAATTAGCTGAGTCAGTAGCTTCAAACCCATCTGAAGGGGTAACCCACTGAGGAGGGTTTCCTTGAAAAGGAGGGTAACCCACTAGAAAGGGTAACACGCTGGAGAGGGTAACTTTTTACGCATTTCATCTGAAATTATTTTCAGGGAGGGTTGGATGGTGCCATAGGCGATGAGATCACAAATCCATCTTTTATCCACTAGTCTACTCTGTGCTTTTTCCTGAGGCGTTCTTGGCCTTCCAGGTTTCTCTTCATCGATCTGGTGAAGTAACTCTTTCTCTTGGATGAATTTTTGTATTCCTGCGGAGAAGCCTTCATCTGTATGGTTGTGGATTCATCAATTTTGATCTCATACAGTGTCTAATATTCATTTGTTATTTGTCGAACTTCATCTTGATGGGGACGATCATTGGTGCAGTTCTTCTTTTTGGGAATGCATGGAGAGTAAAGCATTATGCTTTGTAACATCCATCTTCAAGAGAGAGCATTAAATTAGGAAATTTCCAGAGTAGTGAAATTTTTGGCTGGGCTTGGACTTCATAGCCTGTGATTCCTACCAGGTGATACAACATAAAGGTCGTTGGATCATAGAAATCTTTAGAGTATCGAATCCAGTATAACATGAATCCTTTTAGAGTTGGTTGGATTCGATCATAATGTCTAAAGGCATACACTTGAACTCTATGATAGTATAGTACTAGTGGCGTATGTACTAGAACAACCATAGGAATTCTTGCTGGGAGTCATCAGCTAGTATAATGAACTCATAACAAAAGAAATATCCCAGATGTTCTCTAAACGGCTTTAAGATGGATTTGCTATTCCTTTTGAATCTTGAAGCTGGTTAAGAGTCTCGATTTATCAAAGGATAGATGGATCTAAAGGATCCAAATAACTGTTGAACAGATCTAAAAGGCAATTTTCTATTCTGGAAGATAATATTTCTGATGTATTGAACATGACAGACTGATCGGCCAATTTCTGGTTGTCTTCTTTGGTGCTAGATATCAGGTAGAGATTAGCAGCATCGATATCTTCAGATTCTTCATAACCATATATGGATAAGAGGGTGTCCTCTATAAGTTTTTCTTCCAATGAGAAGACCGATTCAATGTATTTCTCTTTGTCAAGATAGATTCCAGTATGATCAGTTATTTCTTCAAAGCGGTGGACACTATTTTTTGACTTCTTGAGTTGAGGAAAGTTCTTTGCAAAGTAACCAAGTTTTTTGTAGATGAAGTAGCTATCAATCTTCTTCTGGTAATCTTCTGGGAGTTTTCATCTAAAATACATAGTTTTTCTAACTACCTTAGGCTTGTCATCTGGAGGCCTTGGTAGTCTGAAACTCTTGAACAATAACTTTTGCTGGGATCCTATTTGGCAACTTGAATAGGGGCAATCGAACTTCATAACAAGGTTGTTCCCGCTATAATAAGGATCAAGAAATGGGTAGTTCTCAATAATTTGCTTCGGTATAAATTTTTTCTTGCAAAGACAGTTTAAGGCTTAGAAGATGGCCTGCCTGGTATAGCTTACGTCTTTGCAAAAGGCTTCCAGTAGGATTCTGGTGCTGATGAAAAAGTCTTAGAATGTGAGATAATTGGTTTTATCCATAATCCCAAGAGTATTCCACCAGTATGTGAGGATTTCAGGGAATATGGATATGCAGTCTGACAGTATCATTCATTATCCTCTTTCACCTAGAATCTTTCTCATCTTAAAACATTTGAATTTTTGAGCCAGGGAAAGAGTTGAAGCAATGGTTTCCTACGGCTCTGTTGTTGGTTCTTACCTCCCTTTTGGGACTGGATCAGTAGTTAGCTTGTATTGCTTGGAGACTAGTTGAAAGATCGCTAGTTTGCTAGAGTGATTCTTTAACATAGATGGACATTTCTTCTTAGGCAATTGGATTATTGGCTGCAAAGCAACTTTGTCATTCTCGACATATTCATCAGCATAGAAGTCATTGTTATCACCAGATGACTATCTACTGATGAAAGATAGTGGTTGGCTATTGATGAAGATGTCCTCAGAGGTTCCTTTCTCTACACTAGAAGCAGAGCTGGGACTGTCTTCTACAGTTGGATGAGAATCAGCAAGATCGTCATGATAATCCAGGTTTTCACTGTGGCTTGTTCTTTCCTCTTTGTCTTTCTGGACTTGGGACATCCTTTCACAAAGTGTCCTTTTTCATGGCAGATAAAGCACATGTTATTGCCTATATCTATTTTCTTGGAGGATTTATCATCTGTGCTAATCATCGATTCTTTGTCTGATGGTTTCTTCTTTTTGGCCCATCTGAACTGCATGTATCTCTTATGCCTTACCTGACGTATCGATAGCTGGGGAGATCCTTATCCTTAGAACTAGATACATATGCATATCATTAGAGTGAACAAATTGGGAAAATTCATTCGATAGGAGGTTGCCGAATAAGGTTTCCTTATACTTCTCTAAAGGATGGGAGCCTGTGTGAAGTGATAACTCTTTTTGCATAATCCCATCATCCTTTGGAACAAAAATAGTCAAGTTAACTCGACTGAGGTTGATCAAGTGAGCATCATTGTCGTTGTTCTTAAAAAGACACTACTTTGAAGAGACTAGTTCGCTATTATGGGAATCCTCATCTGGGATCTGTAAGAGACCATCTCAAGTGGTGCAATCTCTCTCACGACTTGTGATCATTATATGTGCTGGATCAACTTTTTTTCATGTAATTATTTTTTAAGATTACAAACTTGTGATGCTCTCTAAAATGAAAGGACCTCTGATGAATCGCCATAATAGGTTTCTGTTCTTTGGATCTCAAGATCATCAGCTGGGACTACAGCAACTGGACCATGTTCAACGGAAGCATGCATTGATACCATCTTATAAGTATCATAGGGTACCTACCTAGAACTCCTTATCTTCTTGACCTTCTCGACCTTTTTTGTCATGGCATCTCTCCTTGTCCGTTTATTTTTTGAAGTTGAAGTGAATTTCATAGATGAACGAGGTGAAAAAGGTTGTCCTAATCCTTGTAGAGGGTATTTATGTGGATATATGTTGGATACTCTAGCCTTTTGTTGTAAGGTGCAGGCGTATACCTTTTGGACTGCCACGGCATCTTTTCTTTCCCATACAAACTTGGCAATGTCAAACTTCTCCTGTTCATCTATGAGAGATAGAGAGAATAGTTTTGGTATGTATGAATGAGGTGGGGAAGTGGAAAGGGTTGGACCGAACCTTGTGAAGGATATGTTTTGGGAAATACAATCATTTTTTGGGTATTTTGGAGTTTAGCATGGTTGTATTTTAGGAGATGGATCTTTTCTTCTAACGAGGCTGATTTTTTTTGTTGATGGTCAAGAAAATATAGTATTGAGGATCCTAGTGGGCATCTTTTAGACTGTATATTTGTATCCTACTTTCCAGTGCTCTGATAAGTATGGCATGTTGAGGGGCAGCTGAAGCACTTTTTGATTTGATAACATATGGTAATTTTAGAGCTTGGGTCAGGTTATCCTCTTCAGATCGGTGGTTTAAAGGGTAAGCATCTATGTGATTAGACGTAGAGAGGGGCGTTAGAATTATCTTGGGTTGAGTAGCTACATCAGCCCTTCCATTGTAGATCCTACAGTCATAGTCAGTCTTCCATAGGTAATGTCCTGAGAAAGGGAATTTACACCACATTAGACTACGACTCTCATGATTGAAATTCTTTATCCAATCATGTTGTCTCATAAAGCCAATAAGGAACTTGAGAATGGCAGTCGAGTCCTTTACATCAGGAATATCATTACTTGGGTTATACTTGGGGATGTAGAGGATAGGCTCTCAACTTCTCATATTTTGTGACCCATAAAGCTGGGATAATGCTGACCAGTTCATTCCTTATTATGTTTCTCGGGATCTTGGTGCACTGTGTGGTTTTATCAGTTGCATCAATGGTCTAGAATAGAGAGTTCTTTCCACTTGGAGGAAGTAGGTTCATATCATGGTTTTGAAATCGCCAGGCTATTGGCAGTGGAGAGTTTCTTGACCAGTATATCTGTCCTACGGAGCATTGAGAATCTAAACTTGGATCTTCAACTCCTTTAATAGATGTGGATCAGCTAACGGTATGTTGAAGTTGGGTAACATGGTGACAACAACTGTACCATCATCCAGAATAATCTCTAATGTACTTAAATTTGCATGTTGGTACTTATTGAATCTCGTATCAAGAAGAGAAAGATATGCCATAACCGGCTGGCCTTTTCTCTCTTGATTTGTCAACCCAATTCATACAGCACCAATATGGAGATGAGTAAATCCAAGACTTTTCAATTGCTGTGGAAAGTCTACTGACATCTATAGTGATATGAACTGTACCTCTAGAGTTACCGGAATAGGGTACTGAACATGTGGTGTAGCAGTAACATATTTCTTAACTCCTTTTGTCTTTTCTTGGACCATAGAGTGGATCTTCATCCAGGGATTGCATACCTTCTTAGCAACATCTGAATAGGGGTTTTGTTAAGGTATACTACACATCTGTTCCTGTGATGGTAACACCTCTACTTCATATGTATTGTCAAGTTTTGGTTGACAAGAGGATTGTTTGAACCAGACAGGGACTTTGTAGTAGGCATATTTTTGGTTTTTTCTGGATTATAAAGACTCGATGTAGTTGTTCTAAAGTTCTAAGGAATAGACTCAATAATATAAAAATCTTTTTGTGATTTTTGTGGACAATATGACTCAGTTATTTATGCTAAAAATCTAAGGACAAGACATAACAAGTATTTTTTCTAAAATCTAAGAAAAGAAACTTCAACTCGATTATGTACAAGACGCAGAATACAATAGTTGGAAAACACTGACTCTGATAATGGAATGAAACTATGACTCAAATATATACAAGCCTTTAATAGTGATAAACTAGAAAGATACAACTATAGACTCGATCTAAGACTAACAACTAAGACAAAAAGTAAAATAAAAGAAAAATAAAAATGTAAAGCTGGCTCACGTGTTTGCAAACAGAAGAGGTGGATGCAAACTCTTGCCTCCTCCTAACCTCCGGCGATGGAGATGGCTCTAATACTAAATAGACGGGAGGCATATAGGTATGAATGACTGCCGATGAGAGCATCCAAGAGGCCAGGCAACAAACACAGAACTTTTCAATATGACAGGAGATTCACGACCATATAAGTGGCACACCAAAAGAAATATAAGCCTCCGTCAAACACCATAGACATACAGCCTAATTTTTCCAACAAGACAGGCGATTCACGACCATATAGGTTGCATACCATATAAAATCAAAGCTTTTAATCGACACGCTATGGCTTTCTTATAACTGAGCTATACATCCATATAGCCAGTTTGCTTTTTGGCAACAAAGCCTTCTCAAGCCAAATATGCAATGGCTTGACTTTGGAACCATAAGCTATAAATCAAGGACAATTTTCCTTGGCAACAAAGCCTTCGCAACCCAAAGATGGGATGGCTTTACTTTGCTAGTCTTAGAATACATGAAATCCCTTGTCTCCTTAGTACAACACTGATCCATATATGCCTAAAAATGGGTCTTACAGTGGCTCTCCCTGGCCTATTACCCTTTAGTAACCGTGACACAAAAGGTGTACTAAGGCAGATCTTAGATCTACGTATTCTTTCTCAAATATGGAATCAATTCAAAAAGCTATGGCATGGACTAAGCCTATTTCGCTTCATATACATAGAAAGAATAATTAGGCATCAACGTCACGTAGAAGAATCCCACATCATTTCATATACATGGAAAGTAATTTTGGGGTGCCATTGTTGCCATTGCAACAAGAACTTTACCGTAGTATTTCCCTACCTCCCTACTCCGACCTAGAGTATCAAAGTACCCATCCCTTTGGAAGAGAGAAAGAAAGTGCAAAAGAGTTTATCCAACAAACATCTTTATTGAAAATAGAAAAACTATACAAGAGGTTTTTAGGTAGAGAAAAAGATGCCCCTAACCTAAAGGCCTAGGCGTCTTTTTATAGGAGAAAGAATATTACTAGCTACGCTAAGCTATGGATAAACATCAAATAAAATATTACATTCCTATCCTAACAGCTAAGGGATTGGCATTATCTATTAATAAGGATTGGTCTTATGCTTTTGGAAGGGATAAGTTTTATCTGTTATGACTATATAAGCCTTATCTTTATTCCCACCATGTCCTACTAACATGTGGGGGACAAATAAAAACAAAACAAACAATGTTGTTGGCATGTGACAGTATGTGTAAGTAGGTGAGTTAGCATATTGAAAGCAGGTGCATCAGCAGCTTTATAGGCATCTTACAAGTAGGTGGATAAGCTCCTTTTATTTGAAGTAGCTATGTCAACAACTTTAAAACTCATCTGAAAGGGCAACCCACTGAGGAGAATTTCCTTGGAAATGAGGGTAACTCACTGGAAAGGGTAACACACTGGCGAGGGTAACCCATCTAATAGGGTTTATTTGGAGAGAAGAGTAACCCACTAGGAAGGGTAATGCTGGAGAGGGTAACTCACTGGAAAGGGTAACCCGCTGGAGAGGGTAACTTTTTGCACATATCACTAATATTATTTTTCAGGCAGTATTGGATGGTGTCGGAAGCGATGAGCTCGTATATCCTTCTTCCATCTACCAGTCAACTTTGAGCTTTTCCCTGAGGCATTCTTGTCCTTCCAAACTTCTCTTCATCGATCTGGTGAAGTAGTTCCTTCAGAACGATAAATCTTCACATTCCTATTGGGAAGCTTTCAGCCTTATGCTTTTGATGGAGTTGGTGACTTCATATCTCATGATCTCATACAGTGGTTGATATTCTTTTGTTGCTCATCAAACCTCATCCCAATAGGGATAACCGACGTCTTTGTAGTTCCACTTTTTCCATTCCTTCGGCCAGATTTCTTTTAGAATGGATATGTTCTATTGGAAAATAAAGCGCTGAGCTTTATAGTATTCATCTTCAAAGAAGAGTATGGACATGGGAAACTTTTAGAGGGGTGAAATTTTTGACAAATCTTGGACATCATGGCCTGAGATTTCTACAGGGCGATGCAGCATAAAACCACTGCATCATAGGAATTCTTGAAGTATCAAATCCAGTATTCTTGTGGCCTGAACCATAGCATGAATCTCTTTAGAGCAGGTTGGATTCAATTGAAATGCCTGAAGGCATCACACTTGAACTCCATGAGAATGTAGTGTTGGTGGCACAGATACTGGAATAGCCACAGGAGTTCTTGCTAGAATTCATTGGCCAGCGTAATGAACACATGGTAGAAAGGATATTCCAAGTGTACTTCGAGTGGCTTTAAGGTGGATCCGCCATACTTTCTAAATATTTGAAGCTTGTAGAACGTTCTTCTTTCTCGGGGGATGGATGGATCGAAGAAATCCATATATTGGTTGAACAGATCTGGAGGATAATCTGCTAGCCTGGAAGATAGTATTCCTATCGTATTGAGCATGAGGATTTGACTGGCCTAGTGCTGGTTGTCTTCTCTGTTGCTGGATACCAGGTAGAGATCATCAGCGCAGATGTCACCTAATTTTTCATATACATCTAAGGAGAAAAGGGTGTCCTCCGTTGGTTCTTCTTCTAGTGAGAATACCAATTCAAGGTTATCCTTCATACTGAGATATATTCCCGCATAATCATCTATCTCCTCCAAGAGATGAATAGAGTCCTTTGACTTTTTGGCTTGAGGATAGTTTCTAGTGAGTGGTTAGGATTTCTACAAATGTAGCAGCCATTATTCTTCTTCTTATAATTAGCTAGGCTCCGTCGTCTAAAATACCTGGTTTGCAAGATAACCCTACTCCTATTTTTGGGAGGTCTTAATAGTTTGAACCTTCTAAATAGCAGCTGCCTCTTCAATCTTATCTTGTGGTAAGAGTAGAAGTAATTAGACTTAGTGACAAGGTCATCATTATTGCAGGCTCGTTCGAGGGCTGGATTGTTCTTGATGATCTGCTTTAAAACAGTCCTTTTAATGCATATGCTGTCCAGATCCTGAAAGATGGCCTGTCGAATATAGCCTATCTGAGGGACAGTTATGGACCTAAACTTCTCCTCTATAATCATTGTCGTGTAGTTTTCTAGCATCATCGGCAGTGATGATACTAAGGCTTTATTTAGGCTAGGATCCCCGCCCATCTCAAAGTAGATCTTTCCCATCTTCTTGAAATAGATATTAATGACGTTTCTATTAAATGATAGGCACTTCATCTCAAAGAGTTATCTCCAGAGCTTCTCTTGTCTCTGGCCTGCGTCTCTGAAGAATACCTCATGTAGGATCCTGATGTTAAAGGCAAAGTCATGGGACATCATATAGGTGTTCTTGTCAGAAATCCCAAGAGTGTTTCACCAATCTCTAAGTATGCCAGAGAATATGGATGTGATCTCTGAGAGTATCATGTATTTCTTATGCTCAGCCAGATTCTTTGTCTCCATCCATGTGTAAAAGTCCTGGATCCACTAGGGATAGGCTGAAATCTTGATGTCATTGAGGGAAAGGTGTGAAATGTGATTCCCATGGTATTTCTTATTGGTGAACTTGGATCTAGCCTTTTTTCTTTGATTGGATCATTCATCATCCCGTCTTGGTCATCGATGACTTTGGAAACCTCTGGTTCCTTGGAATGGTTCATGTATATTAGTGGATAGTCTTACTCTAGAAATTCAATTAAGGATTTAAGAGTGTCCTCAACATATTCTCGTGAATTGACAAACTCCTCGTTATCTTCCATATATCCATCAGTTGGAAAGTTATCACCGGGGTCGGAGTATGCCTCTGCATCAGAGGAACCTCCTTCACTTGAAGCAGGACTAATGGGATCGTCATCCGGGATCTTCTCATTGCACTTTAAAGATTCTTCAACAAGATCAAGGACTGTTATGGCTTATGGATCTAGAACGGCATCATCATTAATGTTCAAGCCATACAGATTTGGGACGAGCTGGTCTGGATCAGCATCTGGATCAGGATGGGACGACAACCACTTTTGATTGAGAAGGCCATCTTTCAGCAAGGTGTTCCATTGTTTATCCTCATATGTTACTTCTAGCTTATGGATTATCAGACTGTCGTCGTGGTCCAAGATCATCATGGTCCCTTTGTCTATGTCAAATTTCATTTTCCTCTTGGACTGCTTCTGAGTATCATCGGCTTTTCTCTTGGCAGCAATGGCATCTTTCCTATCCCATACATGCTTAGCAATGTCAAACTCCTTTTTCTCTTAGGAAGGTGGGGATGTTGACATATGGGATCTTGAAGTAGGAGTGGGAAAGATGTGGCTTATCTTTGGCGAAGAGTATGGATGTGGCGATGCTGAGAACAAGGTTGGCTTTCGTAGTGAGCTATGGATTCTCTAGGGCTATTTTCTCTTTAAGAGAAGCCACTTCCTTCTGCTACTGGTCGAAGAAATAAGATATCAAAGTTCCTAGTAGACATAAATTATACGGCATAGATTGGAGCCTTAGTTCCAACTAACGGATAATTCTATCATGCTGAGTGGATGCTTGTTCTGCTCTCTTATTCATTCCTTCAAATTTTCTTGCCAGCTTATTCTGAGAGTGAGAAACATTCCTATTTTGGCACATGGCATTTTTATATTGCCATTTGAGTGTTGTTTCGGTGTCGCTGAGTGGCATCTTTTCTTCGAATGGTAGGATAACAATTTTGGCTAGTATTTTTGGGGTGTGGCTCATATTATCCTTTTCAAAGGGTTTACTTAGTGGGAAGTCTTTCGAGTAACCAGTTCCAGAATGAGACATCATGAACAATTTAGTTGCAGGAGTTTTTTCTTTGGTTCTGGTAGTTTTAGCTGGTGGTGGAGAGGGTGAGGTATCTCCTTGTCATAGGTGGCATCTTTAATTCGACTTCCACAGACAGTGTCCAGAGAAAGGACATTTGTGACACACAGTATATCTGCCATCATGATTGAATAGTATACCCAATCATGCTCTTCCATACTATTGTCTAAGAACCAGCGTATGAACCTTGGGCTGCCTATCGACTCTGGGTCGTCCATCAGAGTAAGGTCATCAAAAGGTTGGTACTTATGGATAGATAGGGCACTTTTCGAAAGCTTTTTTAAGTGTGAGTAGTTAAAACTAATCATTATGGTGTCATTGCTCCTTCTGGCAAAGGTTGTCTTTGTAGACTGGAATGTTTGAGAATGCTCTCTCAACTTCTCATAGTTTGTAACCCATGAGTCTGGGAGTACTTTTACAAGTTCATCTCTGGAGATCTGCCTTGGGATTTGAATACACTAAGTGCTTCCATTGGTGGAATCTATCTTCAAGAGCAAATCATCATCGCCACCTGGAAGAGATAGATACATAGCATGATTCTAAACTCACCAAGCCACCTGGTAGTGGAGAGTTTCTTGGAGGGCATTTTTGACCTACGGGGCTTCGAGAATCGGGATTGGATAGAGACATGTTGAAGTTGGGGAATATAGTGACAAAGATTTTCCTGGCATTGAGTGTGATTTCTGAGGTTCCCAAGTTGGTATGTTGGTATTCGTTGTACCTGGTATCAAAGAGGGAAAGATGCACAACTATGGGCTGGTATTTTCTTTCGTGATATGACAACGCAACCCTAACAGCACCAAAGTAGTTGTAGGTGAAACGTTGGTTTCTCTACTGTCTTGGAAAATCTCCTGGCATCTATAGAGTGATAAAATTTTCCTCCTGAATTGGAAGAATAGGATGCTAGTCTAGTTTTGAGGCAGCAACATATTCTCTAACTCCTTTCGGTCTTTGTTGCACTAAAGAATGAATATGCAGTCATAGGTACATGCCTTTTTTGCAAAGGCAGAGTAAGGATTTAGGAGAGGTAGATGTGTAGAGAATATCTTCTGTTCTGGTGGTAGCACATCTACTTTGTATAGGTAATTATATTTAGATGACAAAGTTTTGGTAGGAGACACATTTACCTGGGCTATATATTTACAGGAAATGGACCTACTTAAAGAAGAAGACTCAAAGGAAGACATATTTTTGTATTTTCTGGACTATAAAGACTCAATGTATTTGTTCTAAGCTTCTACGGACAAGACTGAATAAAATGAAAAACTTTTTGTAATTTGTGGACTGACTCTACATATTTGGGCTAGGGATCTAAGATCAACACACAACTAATATTTGTTCTAAAATCTAAGGAGAGAAACCACGACTAGATTATGTACAAGACGCGGAATATGAAAAACAGAAAACAATGACTCTGATAATTGAAATTAAAGCTATGACTCTAATTTGTACAAGAGTTGTAAAACTTTAAAGTGAAGACTAAGGACAGATCTAAGAGCAGTGGCTAAGATAGAGAAACTAAAAACTAAGAATAAAAATGTAAAGTTGGCTCACGTGTTTGCAATCAGCAAAGGTGGATACAAACTCCTACTTCCTCCTGATCTCTGGGAGTGAGGCTGGCTCTGATACCATATAGATGGGGAGGCAGGGGGTACGGATGACTGCCGGTGAGAGAAGCAAGACAACTAGGCAACAAACCCCTAACATTCAAACATAAAAGGCAGATTCATGACCATGTAGGCAGCATGCCATAGGAAATAAAAGCTTCATTCAAACGCCATAGACACAGAGCCTAACCTTTCAAACATTATAGGTGATTCACGACCATATAGGCAACATTCCATATAAAATCGAAGCTTCTAATAGACATGAGATAGCTTTTCTATGACTGAGCTACGCATCCATATAGATGGTTTGCTTTTTAACAACAAAGCCTTCTCAACCTAAAGATGGGATGGCTTGACTTTGGAACCGTAAGCTACACATCAAGGATAGTCTGCCTTGGCAACAAAGCCTTTGCAACCCAAAGATGGGATGGATTGACTTTATAAGTCTTAGAACATATGAAATCCTGTGTCTCCTTAGTACAAGACTATTCCATATATTCCTAAAAATGGGTGTTATGGTGGCTCTCCAGGCCTGTTACCCTCTAACAACTGCAGAATAAAAGGTGTACTAAGGCAGACCTCAGATCTGCATGTTCTTTCTTAGATATGGAATTAGTTAGGAATGCTATGGCATGGACTAAGCTAATTTTGTTTCATATACATAGAATGGATACTAAGGCATTTACGTCTTGTGGACAAAGCAGACATTATTTCATATACATGGAAAGAAACTTTGGGTTCCATTATTGTCATTGCAATAAACACTTCGCCGTAGTATTTCCCTACCCTCATACTCCGACTTAGTGGATCAAAGTACCCATCCCTTTAGAAGAGAGAAAGCAAGAGCAAGAGAGTTTAGCCAACAAACATCTTTATTGAAAAAGAGAAAACTATACAAGAGGTTTTTAGGTAGAGAAGTTGATGCCTCTATCCCAAAGGACTAGGATTCCTTTTATAGGAGAAGGAAACTTACAAGCTAATCTAGACTATGGATAAACATCAAATAAAATATTACAATACTATCCTAACAGCTAAGGGATAGACATTATTCGTTAATAAGGATAAGTCTTATCTTTTAGGGAGGGATAAGCATTATCTGTTATGACTAGATAAGCCTTATGTTTATTCACAGCGAACCCTACTAACATGTGAGTGGCCAAGTAAAAACAAAATAAACTATGTTATTGGCATGTGATAGCATGTGGAAGCAGGTCAGTTAGTAGCGTATAAGCAGGTGCATCAGAAGCCTTACAGGTAGCTTACAAGCAAGTGGATAAGCTCCTTGTCTTTGAAACAGCTGAGTCAGCAGCTTTAAAACCCATTTGAAGGGGTAACCCACTGAGGAGGCTTTTCTTAGAGAGGAGGGTAACCCACTGGGAAGGGTAACCTGCTAGAGAGGGTAACTAACTGGAAAGGGTAACCTTCTGGAGAGGGTAACTTCTTACATATGTCATCTGATATCATCTTTCAAGCAGTGTTAGATAGTACCAGCGGCGATGAGCTCGTGTATCCTACTTCTATCACCAATCTACTCTGTGCTTCTGCCTGAGGTGTTCTTGTCCTTCCAAGCTTCTCTTTATTGATCTGGTGTAGTAAATCTTTCTCTTGCATGAATCTTTTCATTCCTGTGGAGGATCCTTCATCTATATGGTTGTGGATTCATCAATTTTGATCTCTTACTGTGGCTGATATACTGTTGTTGTTCACCAGACTTCATCTCGATAGGGATGATTATTGATGCAGATCTTCTTCTTGGGAATGCATCTATTTTGCAAGTGAGTAAAGCATTGTGCTTAGTAACATCCATCTTCAAGAGAGAGCATTAAATCAAGAAATTTCTAGAGTAGTAAAATGTTTGACTTGTCTTGGACAACATGACCTGTGATTCCTACCAGGTGATACAATATGAAGACCATTGTATTACAAGAATCTTTAGAGCATCAAATCCAGTATAACCTGAATCCTTATGAGTTGGTTGGATTAGATCATAATTCCTGAAGGTATAACACTTGAACTCTATGATAGTATAGTACCGGTGGTGTTTGTACCAGAACAACCATAGGAGTTTTTGCTGGGGGTCATCAGCTAGTATAATGAAGACATAACAAAAGAAATCTCCCAGATGTTCTCTGAACAACTTCATGATGGATTTGCTGTGCCTTTTGAATACTTGAAGCTGGTTGAGAGTCTGGCTTTCTCGGAGGGTAGATAGATCTGAAGGATTCATATATCTGTTGAACAGTTCTAGAGGGTAATCTGCTATTCTAGAAGATAATATTTTTGATGTGTTAAACAAGACAGACTGACTGGCCAATTTTTGGTTGTCTTCTCTGATGCTGGATATCAGGCAGAAATTAGCAGCATCGATATCTTTAGATTTTTCATAACCATATACAGAGAAGAGGGTGTCCTTCATAGGTTCTTCTTCCAGCGATAAGGCCGATTCAAGGTCTTTCTCTTTGTTGAGATAGATTCCAGTATGATCAGCTATTTCTTTAAAGAGGTGGACAGTGTCTTTTGACTTCTTGAGTTGAGGATAGTACTTTTCAAAGTAACCAAGTTTTTTGCAGATGAAGCAACTATCAATCTTCTTCTTGTAATCCGCTGGGATTTTTCTTTTGAAATACCTGCTTTGCCTGACTACCTTAGGCTTGTCGTCTAGAGGCCTTGGTAGTCTGAATCTCCTGAACAACAGCTTTCGCTAAGATCCTATTTGATGACTTGAACAGGGGCAATCAAACTTCATAACAAGGTTGTTCCTCCCATAATAAGGATCAAGTACTTGGTAGTTCTCAATAATCTGCTTCAGTACAAATTTCTTCTTGCATCGACAGTTCAAGGTTTGGAAGATGGCCTTCCTAGTGTAGCTTACATCCTTGCAAGAGATTTTTGGCAGGATTCTAGTGTTGACCAAAAAGTCTTGGAATGTGAGATAATTGGTTTTATCTACAATCCCAAGCGTATTCCACCAGTGTGAGGATTTTGGAGAATCTGGATGTGCAGTCTGATAGTATCATGCATTGTCCTTTTTTATCTGGACTCTTTCTCATCTTAAAACTTTTGAAGTCCTGAGGGAGGGATAGAGTTGAAGAAATGGTTTCTTCTACCTCTATTTTTTTCTCTTTCCTTCTTTCTGGACTGGATCACTAGTCAGCTCATATTTCTTGGAAACTGGATGAGAGACCATTGGTTCACTAGAGTGTTTCTCTAGCATAGATGGACATTCCTCCTCAGGCAATTGGATTGCTAGCTGGAAAGAATCTTCGTCGTCATTGATACATTCACTTGCATAGAAGTCATCGTTAATACTAGATGACTGTCTACCAATGAAATATGGTGGTTGGCCATTGATGAAAATGTCTTCAGATATTTCTTTCTCTACATTAAAAGCAGACCTGGGAATTTTTTCTGAAGCTGGATGGGGATCATCAAGATCTTCATGACAATCCATGGTTTTCACCGAGGATTTTGTTTCCCTATTCGCCTTTCTGGACTTAGGAAATCATTTGGCAAAGTGCCATTTGTCATGGCAGATAAAGCACGTGTGCTTTCTTGTATCTATCTTCTTAGAGGATTTGTCATCTGTGCTAATCTTCAGTTCTTTGTCCAGCGGTTTCTTCTTTCTAGCCTATCTAAACTGTATGTATTACTTGTGCCTTGCCTAACGTCTCGATAGCTGAGGAGACCCTTCTCTGTCAAGAGCTAGATCTTCATGCGTATCATCAGAGTGGACGGATTGGGAAAATTCATCCAATAGGAGGTTGTCAAATAAAGTTTCCTTATTCTTCTCTAAAGAATGGGAGCCTATTGATACGCCCAAATTATAACTCTCTAACAAGAGCATAAGCTATTGTTGTCAAATATATAACCCAACTAGGTTGGGGTCGATTGCCACAAGGAATATGGTGTTAATTAAGTCGTATGCAGATTAGTTGACTTTTAATCATTTGTTTCCATAAAACAAAAAGGTGGATTTGATTTAGATCACAAATTAATGGTTTTAGTTTAACATGGTGAAATATGTGTATTAGAATTCAAATTCAGAGAAATAGCAAGCTAGGGTTATGTCCACCTTGTAGTTTTCAATGCTTTCTAACTATGGGTTTTACTAATTCATACATGTATCATGCTTACAAAGAAACATATTGTATTTAATAACATAATCCTAGTGTTTCTCAACCATCAAGGATTAATTCACTTTAGTTCTCTCGAATCAAAAGTGTTTACAAAAACAATATGAAATCTCCAAGTAATTAATCCTATTAAGGAATTAACATATAAAATAGGGGTTGGAAATCCTATTTCTTGTCACTACTTTCTTTTCCGAACCTCAACCTTTCTATCGAACAAGTTGAGTTTTAAGGCACATCCTCTATGTTTACAACCATGAGAATTCAAGATAAATGAAGAGTTATGTTCACTATGGGTATTGGGATTTGACAGACGCTAGTAACTGTTCAAGATTCTTGTGGTAGGTAGGAACAGCAAACTATCCTTGTCGAAGTTATGTCTAAATGTTTCTCAACCTATTTATACATTTAATCACCTAATTCTCTCGAACTTAGGGAATTTATATTTCATAACAGGATGTTATCCTAAGTTAATTAATCTTGTTACAACATTAATTATTAAACGGAAAGTTAATGCTTCCAAGTCCCTGTTGATAATTCACTTCTTACTAGGGTTGATTTCTTATCTCAAGAAAATCACTCGTAAGCAAAGTCTATTGTTTGCAACCAATAGTCAGCATGTAAAATAATGGAATTAACAAGAAGTTCCTACCATCGTTAGAATCTTGAACACTTAGTTATGTTACAAACCCAAACCCATAGATCCTACAACTTGGGTTAAGTGAATTTAGCTACTCATAATAAAATAATCAAGACAACAAGTTGAATTCATACTTTGATAGATGATCTTACAGCAAGATGAATAGTAACAAGTGTTTCTCAGATTTGATCCAGTAGAAAATCCCAAAACAATTGTAGTAATCTCTCTAAAGAATTAAAGTCAGAAGATAGAGAGAAAAGTGCTCAAAACATGAGTTCCAGATGTCCAAGATGATGAATGAAAACCCTAAAATATGCTTTAAATACTTTAGTCTAATTATGGAAACAAAATCATAGATCAGAGTATTTTCTCGGACAGGTGACAATGTTTGTGACGGCTTATCAGGAGTCTGACGGCTTATCAGGAATGTCTTCAGCTCCACTTCACTTTGATAATCTCTGCCTTGGGCTGACTATAAGGCTTGACAGCTTATCATACATGTGATGACTTATCATAGATGTTGTCACTTCTTCACTTCAAAATACATTCCCTGCCTAAGCCTGACGACGAGCCTGACGGCTTATCACACTACTGACGGCCTATCACAGATGTCGTCACACATTTCAGCTGAAGGTCATTCTCTGTCTAAGCCTGACAGCAACTTTGATAGCTTATCACAAGGCTGAATACTTATCAGACAAGTCATCAGCTATTCTTCCTCCTCTACTTGCTCAGAAATCAACTCTTTTACTCCCATAATTGTTGATTCTCTTATATCTCAACTTTTACTGCAATATCAAAGAGAAAATAATCAAACAACAAAAATTGCTTAAGACTTTCCAATTATGCTCAGTTAAAATCCTCAAATATGTTAGCATCTGCTCACACATCAACACCCTCAACTTAAAACAATTGCTTGTCCTCAAGCAACTAAAACACAACCAAAAGGATACAATGCACATTCAGTAGTCAACCATCCATCTATATTATCTCAAAACATCTTCACCATCTCCAAGGTCAATCTATTTAAAAACAACTATGTATGTTATTGAAGAACAACAATGTGACACACAGGAATCAAGATATGGCATCAGTTCAGTAGCAACAACCATGTATGTACCAAGATACATTATCCAAACAAGTTAGAACTTAGCAATGTAACCAGTGTGCCCTCACTACAAAGAAGTCACACTTCACTTACATCAAACATCACCTATGTAACCATGGGGACAATCAAAAGACACTCACTCTCAAAATGAGGTTCCAATCAGTGTGTTCCGAATACCATAGGCTTGCCCTTATTTTCATTATCAAGATTTCCAGACAAGTCATCTAGGATCACTATAGGTCTTCTCTTTGGCTTGTAATGTAGGCTAGGTGCTGGTATGATACTCGATGATATTTAAAGTGACTAAGCCTCCTTGAAACTACATTATATTTTGGGGTCTCACTCATTAGCCTTTTTCTATTCTTTTTTTTCTTGATCACACATATTCAGGATGGGTGCAGTCCTTTCTACAATCACTTTTTCTTTTTCACAACTTTTCTTTTCTTGTTCTTTTCCACCGCACCCAGATTTTTATTTTTTTATTTTATTCTACCTTTCTTCATACTCATTTTACATCACGCACCCCTATGATAGCCACCCTCAACTTAGGCCATTTGCCTAAGTCAAGATGCATAGTGTCCAAGGAGGACCAGGGCCAAAATAGGTTCATTATGATATAAGTGGGACGGTAATAGGTGTCATAAAAAGAAATAGGCTATTTAGGCTCAAAATAGGGATCAAGGGATATTATGCATACAGGGAAGGTCATTTAGACTAAAGTGGGCTAACATCATAATGGCCTATGATCCTTTCCTAACCCCTATCCTTCAACCTAGGTAAGACTAACAAGGCAAGTTCTGGATTCAACATACAAAGGGAACTAAGTAAAATCTCACACGCACATGGCACACAAGTATATCACAAGTTACTACTCATCCAGTTCATGCAATTGTTTAGCAATGGTTATCAAGTCACTAGAACTAATACCATACAAAGGTGCACAGTGGTCACAATTAGATGTAAATCACACAGTTAAAGAATTAGACCATTTGAGAGGTGTTCACAAAATAACAAAACCATGTTAACTACCTCAGGTACTTGTATTTATCCTAGTCAACTACAAAATGTTACAACAACAGCTCACCCTACACTCTCAACTTAAAATCAAAGAAAAACTAAACTAAGGGTTAGGGTATACCTGGAGTAGATCAAGCTTGGGGATCATGGGTTGCCTCCCATGTAGCACCTGATTTAACGTCGCGGCACGACTCAGGTATCTCTATTACCTCAGACTTCATCGAGACAGATAGTAGTAATACTTTTATCAAGTCTTTTGGACCGATATAAAGTTTGACTCGTTGCCTATTTACCTTGAAGATACTGACGTCTTCATTTTCAAGTTCTACTACTCCAGATGTGTAGACTTGACTAACTCTAAATAGGCCTAATCACTTGAATTTAAGCTTACCTGGGAACAGTATGAGTTTGGAATTAAATAGAAGCACCAAGTCACCTTTTTGGAAATCTCATTTCTCAATCCTCCAATCATGATACTTCTTCATCTTTTCTTTATATAGGTCTGCTCTTTCATATGCCCTAAGATGGAATTCATCTATCTCATTCAGTTGTCCCATTCTTAGCTCTACTGCCTCCTTTTAACTTAAATTTAACCTTTTTGAGGGCCCATAAAGCCTTGTGCTCCAGCTCTATTAGTAAGTGGAATGCTTTTCCATAGACTAACTAGAATGGTGACATTCCAATGGGCATCTTGAAAGAAGTTCAGTATGAACACAAGGCATCATTGAGCTTTTGAGACCAGTCTTTTCAACCAGTGTTCACCATTTTGGCTATGATGGCTTTTATCTCTCGATTTGACACCTCCACTTTCCCACTAGTTTGTGGGTGATATGGAGTGGATACTCTATTTTGTTTCACCCCATATTTTTGTAAGCCACTCAAAACACTTTATTACAAAAATGAGATCCTCCATCGCTTATAATAGTATGTGGTACTCCAAACTGAGAGAAGATGTTCTTTTTGAGAAAAGCTACAACCCTCTTTCCTTTATTATCAAACAAGGAAACATCTTTGACCCATTTCGATATATAGTCAACAGCAACTAAAATATACTTCATCTTATACGAGCTTACAAAAGGACCCATGAAATTGATGCCCCAGATGTCAAACAACTTCACTTCAAGCATCTTAGTCAAAGGCATCTCATGTCTTTTGGAAATCGACCCCTGCCTCTGACATTAGTCACATTTCAGCACAAACTCATGAGCATCCTTGAATTACGTTGGCCAATAGTAGCCGTTCTGCAATATCTTTCTATCTGTTTGGCCACCTGTATGGTGACCTCCAAATGGGGATACATGACATGCTTCCAATATACACAATACATCCTCTTCTGGCATACATCTCCTTATATTATTGTTAGCACATCGCTGAAAAAGATACGGTTCATCCCAAAAGTAATGTGTCTTATCATGAAGGAATTTCTTTCTTTGATAGAAAGAAAGATTTTCTAGAATAACCTCACTCACAACATAATTTGCAAAATCAGCGTACCAAGGCATTTTCTCCATAGAAGTAGCTAAGATCTCCTTATTAGGAAATGCATCATTTATCTATTTCATCACTAACTACCTGCTCCCCTTCCATTCTTGACGGATGATCTGTCATTTGGTTTCCATAACCCTTCCTATCTTTGACTTCAAAGTCAAATTCTTGTAGCAGTAACACCCATCTAATCAACCTTGGTTTTGTATCCTTCTTAGCCATCAAATACCTCAAGGCCGTGTGGTCAGTGTGAACCACCACCTTGGTCCCAAGCAGTTAAGCCTTGAACTTGTCAAAAGCATACACTATAGACAGGAGTTCCTGCTCAGTGATAGAGTAGTCCTTTTGTGCTCCATTCAGTGCTTTGCTGGCATAATATATTGGATGAAACAGTTTGTCCTTCTTTTGTTCCAACACAGCTCCAAGGGCCACACCATTTTCATCATATATGATCTCAAACGGTTTTGACCAGTCTGGTGCAATAATGATAGGGGCCTCGACCTACTTCTTTTTAAGGCATTCAAATGCCTTCAAGTAATCATCATTAAAAGAGAACTTCACTTCTTTCTCCAAAAGTTTACAAATTGGATTTGCAACCTTTGAGAAGTCTCTTATAAACCTCCGGTAAAAGCCAGCATGTCCAAGAAAACTACGCACTTCCTTTACTAAAATGGGAGGTGGTAGTTTCTCAATAACTTCAACCTTGGCTCGATCAACCTCTATCCCTTTTGCTGAAATTTTGTGCCCGAGAACGATACCCTCCTTTCATAAAGTGGCATTTCTCCCAATTAAGCACTACATTCAACACATATTTGCAAAGCCATACTCAGGTTTTCCAAACATAGCTCAAATGAATCTCCCACCATAGAGAAATCATCCATGAATACCTCTAAGGTATCCTCCACTATATCTAAGATAATAGACACCATGCACCGTTGGAAAGTAACGAGTGCATTGCATAGCCCAAATAGCATACTCTTAAATGCAAAGGTGCTATATGGGCATGTGAATGTCATCTTCTTCTGATCTTTAGGAGCAATACAAATCTGGTTATATCCAGAATACCCATCCAAGAAGCAATACCATCCCCTTTCGACAATCGATCAAGCATTTGGTCCATAAAGGGAATTGGGAAGTGGTCTTTCAAATTCCATGAGTTTAGTTTGTGGTAGTCCATAAAAACTCTCCACCCAGTCACAACCCTGAGTGGAATCAACTCATTCCTTTCATTTGCAACAACATTCATGCTCCCTTTTTTAGGCATGCATTGGACTGGGCTCACCTATTTACTGTCAGAAATAGGGTAAACCACTCCTGCATCCAACCACTTAATAATTTCCTTCATAACTACCTCTTGCATTGGTGGGTTAAAATGGCGCTGGTGCTCGATGGTTGGAGTACAATCTTCCTTAAGTTGTATTTTATGCGTGCAGATGCCAGGGGGAATGCCAATAATATCTGCAATAGTCTATCCTATTGCTCTCTTGTACCTTTAAAGTACTGAAACAAGTGCTTCTACTTACTTCTCACCCAAATTAGCTGCAATAATAATGGGTAGCATATTTTTGTTGCCCAAAAACACATACCTAAAATGCCCAGACAGTTCTTTCAATTCCAACACAGGTGGCTCCTCAATGGATGGCTTAGCCGGTGGTGTTAGTTAATTAGCAAGATCAAGATCTAGCTTCTGAGGAGTATAAGAGTATGAACCCATTCCTAAAAAAGTACAAACAGTCTCTTCGTACTCCTCAATGCCTTTACGATCAAAATTTATTAGAACTGAGGCTAAAGGCTCGACAACAAGTTTCTCCTCTATTGACACCTCCTGCTCATCCTTATAATACACATCAATAATTGAGAACACACTCATTTCTTTATGCTACTTCATTGATTGGTAAACATCAAATTGTACCACCTTATCATTCATCCTGAATAAGAGCTCATTAGCTCACAAATCAATTAACACACTTCTAGTTGCGAGAAAATGTTGACCCAAAATTATGGGTACCTTGAAGTCCACCTCGCAATCTAGAATGATGAAATCCAAAGGAAATATAAAGCTAGCTACCTTCACCAACACATCATATAAAATACGAACAGGTCA
Source organism: Capsicum annuum (assembly GCF_002878395.1). NCBI lineage: Eukaryota > Viridiplantae > Streptophyta > Magnoliopsida > Solanales > Solanaceae > Capsicum > Capsicum annuum. Next base: position 125,648,181 of record NC_061120.1, read on the forward strand.
TTTTACTGACTTATCCGCCATTATGAGTCATATATTGGTGGGTGTGGGATTTTCCAAACCCAGCTTTTTATATACAGCCAGCGGCATCAGATTAATGCTCACTCCCAGATCATGTAAGGCCTTAGCGAATTTCAAAGACCCAATTGTACAAGGAATAGTGAATAATCCTGGGTCTGCCTTCTTTTGTACCAAGGTCCTCGTAGAAATAGTGCTACAATGATGGAGATTATTGTTCGGTTCATAGCTCACTACTCTTTTCTTCATCACAAGGTCCTTTATGAATTTATCATACCCTAGCATTTGCTCGAGTGCCTCCACCAAAGGCACATTTATTGTTAACTGCTTCAACATTGCCATGAATTTACTAAATTTTGTGTCCTCAACCGTATTCTTCAATCTTTGAGGAAACAGAGGTGGTGGTCTTGGTAGATTTTTAACCACTACTTCTTTTTCCTTCTCTTTTCCTTTTTCCGGAGCATCATCAGAACCATCTAGTTTCTCAGACTCCACCAAACATTCTTCCTTAGGTTCATTCTCTTCTTCAATTACATTTTCAATCAAACTTTTGCCCATAGAAGGGACAGGTAATATCTTCCCACTTCTAGTGGTAATTTCCATACATAAGCCATTATTTCATGGATTTTGGATTGTATAACAAGGTAATGTTAAACTCTTTCTCTAGTTTAGTGCTGCAAAGAGTTGGCTCATTTGTTGTTCCAGCTGTTTGATCGCAGTGGAGTGCGAGTTTACCAACTAACTAATAGAGGACAGATCGGTCAACATGGTATTCACTCCTGAGTTGGTAGTCTCCACTCTCTTTAACAATTTAGCCATCATGTCCTCCATGGACATCTTTTCAAAACTTGTGGTAGCAGCCTCATAATTTCCAAGAAGGACATATAGCCCGCTCCTATCATTATTACTCCTCTAATTCCTTGCTCCTGATTCTTATATCCATCTTTTCATAGTAAGTCCAACCTTGATTTCCTTGGCTAGTACCTCAGAAACCCCCTGATTGTTTACATAGTTCGCCTCTTCTTCTGATTCAGACTCTACTTTGCCCTGCGATCGCATAACCTTCACTTTCTCAGTTTTACCTGATAGTAAATGCTTGGTTAGCAAGTCCATCTGTGTTTTTAGGTGAGCCATGTCTTGATAATTCTTCTTATCTCTTCTACATTATTCCCCAGTCCTACCCATAAAAACAGTGGGGCTTGCTACCACAGAATCTCTGGTATGCCATACCCGACTCTGTTTGATCATTCTCTCTAGCATTTCTAAAGCCTCTGGGAATGTAAGATTAACAAATGAACCACCAGCAGTATTATCTACAATTGGTTTTGTGACAAAGTTAAGAGCCCTAGACAAAGTCTCTATTAGGTGTATGTCCATCATATTGTGGTTCGGACACTACGTCAACTTCTTTTTGAATCTCTCCCAAGATTCATGCAAGGCTTCAGTTGGGAGCTGTCTAAAGTTACTGATCTAATCCCTCAACTATATCCTCCTGGAAGGTGGAAAGAACCTTTCTAGGAAAGCTCCTTTCAATTGCCTTTAGTTGGTGATATAATCGGGTGCAGCTCATTAAGCCACAATGTTGCCTCCCCAGACAGAGACAATAGAAATAATCTCAAATAGAGAGCATTCTAACCCACTCCTAGGTTATCAAAATATTTACAGATGGTGAAAAAGTTCACCAGATACAAGTTCGGATCATCCCCAGGCAGGCCACCAAACAACCCTTTCAGATTAAAGAGTTGAATCATAGTACTCGTAATGTTGAATTTTGCCCCAAGTGCTAATGGTGGAGGAATAATTGCACCCGTTTCACCTACTCCATCCATTCCATCATCATCATCATTGAGGTTATACTGGACCGGCTGGTGATTTTTCCTTTCTTGGAACGGACGGTTCCTGTTAGCATTACACTGTACTAGTGCAGCTATTTGCTCTGCACGCCTTGGTTTACTAGGGTACAGCAACTCCTCATTTCCCAAATCTTCATCCTTAGGATTTTGATGTCGTACTTGTTGACCGATATTCTGCACATTCACTTAAGCTCTAGCTAAGGTTGCTAACCTGTCAGCCTCCTGCTGGTCTGCCATTCTGCCGATTAGTTGTTGTTTCAGATTAAATGGTAATAATGGTACTCCAAAATTTTTGGTTCTTGGCATACACCACAAAAGTCCTGCAAAAACAAAAACAACAAATAAACATAAAACTAGGAAACTTGACTAACATTCAATTAGCACACACAAACTTTAATTTACAATCGTACTTCCCTGGCAACAGTGCCATTTTTGATAACGCTCAAACTATACCTCTCTTATAAGAATCTAAGCGATCGTTGTCAATATATAACCTAACTAGGTAAAGGTTGAATCCCACAAGGAATAGGGTGTGAATTTGAGTTATCTATGGGTTAATCAACTGATAGTTACCAATTTCCTATGAATGGGGATTTTTGGAAGTGTAAAAAATTATTACTTCTCAATTTAGTGTTTGAAATCTATATGATAAGGAAAACCAGAGTTATGTTCACTATGGGTATTAGGATTTGACAGATCCTAGTAACGGTTCAAGATTCTTGTGGTAGGTAGGAACAGCAGACTACCCTTGTCGAAGTTTTGTCTAAATGTTTCTCAACCTATTTAGACATTTAATCACCTAATTCTCTCGAACTTAGGGAATTTATATTTCATAACAAGATGTTATCCCAAGTTAATTAATCTTTTTACAGCATTAATTATTAAATGGAAGTTTAATGCTTCCAAGTCCCTGTTAATAATTCACTTCTTACTAGGGTTGATTTCTTATCTCAAGTAAATCACTCATAAGCAAAGTCTATTGTTTGCAACCAATAGTCAACATGTAAAATAATGGAATAACCAAGATGTTCCTACCACCGTTAGAATCTTGAACACTTAGTTATGTTACAAACCCAAACCTATAGATCCCACAACTCGGGTTAAGTGAATTTAGCTACTCATAATAAAATAAGCAAGACAACAAGTTGAATTCATACTTAGATAGATGATATTACAGCAAGATGAATAGCAACAAGTGTTTCTCAGATTTGATCCAGTAGAAAATCTCCAAACAATTGTAATAATTTCTCTAAAGAATTAAAGTCAGAAGATAGAGAGAAAAGTTCTCAAAATGTGAGTTTCAGATGTCCAAGATGATGAATGAAAACCCTAACATATGCTTTAAATACTTCAGTCTAATTATGGAAACAAAATCATAGATCATAGTATTTTCTCAGACAGGTAACGACGTGTGTGATAGCTTATCAGGAGTCTGACAGCTTATCAGGAATGTCATCAGCTCCTTTTAACTTTGATAATATCTGCCTTGGGCTGGCGATAAGGATTGATGGCTTATTAGACATGTGACGACTTATTAGAGATGTCGTCACTTCTTCACTTCAAAATCCATTCCCAGTCTAAGCCTGATGGCTTATCACACTTCTAATGGCCTATCACAAATATCGTAACATATTCCAGCTGAAGGCCATTCTTTGTCTAAGCCTAACAGCAACTTTGATAACTTACATAAGGCTGACGACTTATCAAATAAGTTGTCAGCTATTCTTCCTCCTAACTCACTCAGAAATCAACTCTTTGACTCCCATAATTGTTGATTCTCTTGTATATCAACTTTTACTGCAATATCGAAGAGAAAACAATCAAAACTGAAAAAAATTGCTTAAGACTTTGCAATTATTCTCAGTTAAAAGCCTTAAATATGTTAGCATCTGCTCACACATCATAGGTAAGTTCTAGCATCAGTTGCAATAAGGAATATACAACAGTCTTACACACTCATGGCATATGGTCAACTCAATTAGAAGCATTATAGATTCTTGACCCAACAATAAAATGAATTCAAATAAAACCAACAATCACAACAAGAGTCACAACTAGAGCCTAGGAGTTTCAAACATAATGATCCATCACATACTTATGTTATAATGTTATGTGATCCACAAGAACAGTTGCATGCAAGTAAATGACTAATTTTCTCTTAAGACGGTCGTCATCCATCCATCATCAAGAAAAGCACCTAATTATGACTAAATCAAACAAACATCTAACAAGAAACAAAATAAACAAAATAACTAATCCTATCACATAAGTATACTAAGAAGAAGGTCCTATTTTCTTTCAAAACAAGTAGCAAAGTAACCAGCCACCCTACACTTAAGCTAAGCATTGTCCCCAGTGCAAATAACTAGATAAAGAACCTGGCTAGTAGTACTCCTCATCCATATTAAGAGTCATGCCATCTGCATGGAGATCATCATCGGAGCCATTTTCCCTGTATTCATCACATCATCTACGTCATCCACACATAATGAAACTAACTACAATTAAGATGAAGGTGGTGAAGTCACCATCCCACACTTAATTTGTTAGTATAAACTAATTAAGTGTTATTGTCGGGTACTCATACTTCGCTGACATACACTTTTGATATGGTGCACCAACATTAGTCACAATACAATTCACTCACTTCAATTCCACCAATTTTATTTCAATGAAATAATTTTTGAACAAAGTTATGCCTTAGAGCTTCAACATATCAATATACACAAAACACCATCACTTTCACTCGATTTAACCAACGCCATGTTCCATCAAGTTGTAAAATAATGGCCACATAACTAAACTACATTTGGATTTTGAAAGCTTTGAAAAAGCTTGTGGGACAAAAAGTGTGTTGAAGGCACAGTTTTGGGTGAAATAAGAGAGAATTTGGGAATTTAGTTGAAGTTGGAGTAGTTTGTGTCGCCTAATGGATAGCCAATGGTTAAGTTTGTGTTGCAAATCTTAGCACCTAAGGGAACCAGTGTACATATGCTTTATGTTAAGCACCATGTAAATCACCGCCTTACCATAAGTGTGCGTCACCTAAAGTATCGCACAAGTAGACTTAGGCGCCGTATAGGCAGTCGCCAACTTAAAATAGTGAGGGTATGCATTTGGTTATGCGATGCACAAGCTATCACCTACACTAGGGTAGGCGCCGCCTAACTTAATGCACAAGGAGACTTGAGCTCCGTCTAAGATGTAACCTAAGTGAAACAATGGGCTTATGCTATGTTCTAAGCGGCACATAATGCATTGCCTAATTAAGATTAGGCGCTGCACAAGGAATGACATAACTTAGGTAGTATCGACACCCACTCTATCTCTTAATTGAGGTAGTGGGAAAGGTCTATACCACGGGGGCTTCACCCCCGCACCCCCATCTAGGTCGGTGATGGGCTCACGGATTGGGCTATCGGCCTAATCCCTTTTCTACTACCACAAACCTCATTGAAAATCACAAAAAAATAAGTTTCACCTCGAAACTTTTGGGGTCAGATTAACATGATTCGAGGCACAACTCTAATATGAATCATGACTTGAGCCATATCAATTGACCACTCCAACTTACCTGTAATGTTCCCGTTACTCCTAAACTTACCACTATTGGTATGGCTCAATTCCAAACCAAATTTGGTACCAATTACCTCCTTAGTACTTTATGCACCTATACTTAATCAAAAATAACTTAAAATGATTAGAAGGATGGGTTGCATCTCACCAAGCACCGTAGTTTTGGTTGTGGATCGACTCTTATTTTTGTATTTTTATTTAACATGATAAAATAAAAATAAAATCATGAGTTGCCTCCCATGCAGTGCGTGATTTAACATTGTGACATGGCTTGATTATCTTGACTACTCAGACTTCATCAAGATACATCGATGATACCATTTGTACCTCATTTATTGGATTAAGAAAATGTTTTATTCCAAGTCCATCCACTTTGAAGTCACTCACACCCTTACTTGCTAGTTCAACAAAACCATCTATTGTCTCCACAGGAAACCTATCCTTAATCGGTACATCTCGTTCATCTTCATAGAAAACATCAACAATCGAAAAGAAACTTATCTCCTTTTGTTATTTCATGGACTGACATACTTCAAAACTAACTTCTTTCTCGCTGAGCCTAAATTTCAGCTCATTCAGCTATATGTAAACTAACACTCTCCTAGTTGCTAAGAATGGCCTAGATAAAATTATGGGTAATTCAAAGTCCACTTCGCAATCAAGAATTACAAAGTCGATAGGAAATATAAAATCAGCAACTTTTACAAGTACATCATATAGAATCCCAATCGGCCTTTTCACTGATCTATCCACCATCAGAAGCCGCATATTGGTGGACGTAGGATCTCCCAAACCCAATTTCTTAAAAAACACCAATGGTATAAGATTTATTCTTGCCCCAATATCATAAAGGGCCTTTTCAAAATTTAGCGATCCAATCATACATGGGACAGTAAATGCTTCTGGATTATCTTTCTTCTGCATAATAGATCTTATAGAAATAGCACTACAATGATGAAGATTGTCTACCATTTCATAGCTCACAGTCCTTTTCTTCATCAACAGGTCTTTCATAAACTTAACATATCCAGGCATCTGTTCTAGTGCTTCAACTAAGGGCACATTCACTGTCAACTGCTTCAACATAGCCATAAATTTGCTAAACTTGCCATTATCTTCTTTCTTCTTAATCATTGTTGAAATGGAGGTCGTGGACTTATGATTTCAACTGGATCAACTTCTACCTCCTTTCTTATGCCTTGCTCTACATCACTAACATGCTTCGGCTTAGGTGGTTGTTCCACTTCTACACTTTTCTTTTCTGAACCTCCCAACTCTATAGGACCACTAGAGATTCATCAACCATCTCCCTATCTATTTCTAACTCATTAATATAAGATGATGCTCCCATATATGGACTAGATAATATCTTACCACTCCTAGTGGTAATAGCCATACACGATCCTTCAGTCCTCGAATTCTGAACTGTATCACTTGGTAGATTCCCACTCTTTATTTGGTTGAATGCTGCAGATAATTGGCTCATCTACTGCTTTAGTTGTTTAATAGCAGTTGAGTGTGAATTTACTAATTGACTCATGGAAGATATGTCACTCTTCATAGTAGTCACCCCAAAATTGGTCTCCTTAACTCCTTTTAATAGTTTCTCCATCATATCCTCCATGGACATTTTACCTGAACTGGTGGCAGCATTATTATGGCTTCCAAGAGGTACATATAATCCATTCCTATTATTTTTATTCTTCTAATATCCTTGATGGTTCCAACCTCAATTTCCTTGACCACCGGTCCAGAAACCCCCTAGTTATGCAAGTAGTTATCCTCTTCCTCGATGTTTGAGTCAACTCTCTTACCATAGGTCCCTACAGCTTTTACCTTTTCTACATTTCTTGATAGAAAATATTTTATGAGCAGATCTATCTTGGTTTTTATGTGAGCCACATCCTGATCACGGTCTTCGTCTCTCCTATGTTGCTCTACTGATATTACACTAGACCAAGTATTTCTTGCTACCACAGAATCTATAGTATGCCAAGTTCTACTTTTCTTAGTCATTCTTTCTACCATGTCCGCAGCCTCAGTAAAGGTGAGCTCCATAAAAGGTCCTCCAGCAGCATTATCTACTATTGGCTTTGTAAGTGGGTTCAAAGCTCTGTAGAATATTTCCATCAAGTGTTTATCAGTCATCTTATGGTTTGGGCATTAAGTCAACTTCTTTTTAAACCTCGACTAAGTCTCATGTAAAGCTTTATTAGCTAATATCCTAAAGTTGTTGATCTCGTCCCTTAACTATAACACTCTAAAGGGATAAAAGAACCTTTCCAGGAAAGCTCCTTTCAATTGCCTCCAATTTGTTATAGAATCAAAGGTCAGCTCATTCAACCACATAGTTACCTCTCCAGACAAAGACAGTGGAAACAATCTCAAATAAATAGCATTTTTTCCCACTCCAGGATTATCAAACGACTTACAAATATTGATGAAATTCACCAAATTTAGATTTAGATCATCACCAGGTAATCCACCAAAGAGTCATTTCAAATTCAGTAGCTGAATCATATATTGGTGATGTTGAATTTTACCCCAGGAGCTAGTGGCAGTGGAATGATTGCCCATGTAGATCCAACTCCATCGAAATCATCCTCATCTTTGTCAATATCAAACTGCATAGCTTGGCGGTCTAGTCTTCCTCTGAATAGATGATTTTGATTTACAGGTGCAACTACTTCCGTTGTATGCCTCCTATTAGCCGAGTCAATTAAATCATCATTTCCTAGGTTCTCTTCATCTAGATTAGGTACCCGACCTAGGTTATCTATATTCTATTAATTTAATTGGACATTAGCCAAAGTAACTAATCTTTCAGCTTCCTGTTGATTAGTCATTCTTTCAATGAGATAAGGTTCAGGATTAAAAGGTAATAATGGTTCTCCTAAACTTCTGGTTCATGGCATAAACAACAATGAGCCTATATCAAACTAAAACAGCAAATACACGTAAAATTAGGAAACTTGACTAACAATCAATGAACACACATAAACTCAATCGACAATCGTATTCCCCGACAACGGTGCTAAAATTTGATACGCCCAAATTACAACTCTTTTACAAGAGCCTAGCGGTCGTTGTCAAATATATAACCTAACTAGGTTAGGGTTGAATCCCATAGGGAATATGGTGTTAATTAAGTTGTATGCAGATTAGCTGACTTTTAATCTTTTTTTCATAAAACAAAAGGAGGGATTTGATTTAGTTCACAAATTAATGGTTTCAGTTTAACAAGATAAAATATGTGTAGTAGTATTCAAATTTAGTGAAATAGCAAGCTAGGGTTATGTCCATCTTGTAGTTTTCAATACTTTCTAACTATGCGTTTTACTAATTCATACATGTATTATGCTTATAGAGAAATATATTGTATTTAATAACATAATCCTAGTTTTCTCAACCATCAAGGATTAATTCACTTTAGTTCTCTCGAATCAAAAGTGTTTACAAAAACAATATGAAATCTCCAAGTAATTAATCCTATTAAGGAATTAACATATAAAATAGGGGTTGAAAATCCTATTTCTTGTCACTACTCTCTTTTTTGAACCTCAACCTTTCTATTGAACAAATTGAGTTTTAAGGCACATCCTCTATGTTTGCAACCACGAGAATTCAAGATAAATGAAGAGAGTATGATATAAGCAAATCAATACATGATGAATTCAAAAACCCAAAGTAATAGATTGTATGTTACAAGGCTTCCATAACCCTAACTAATAACTTAGCTACTCGTGAATAAAATGTGAATCACAATAGAAATATTCAGCATACCAAAAAGTAAATACAATCTTAGCAGAGAAGATGAAGTAGAGTTTCTCCCTTGGTGCTAAGCTGCCACTCTACAAATCAAAAAGATACAGAATAATGAATAATCTGTGACTTTTCAGCATCAAGTAGTTTGAATAACTTTTCCCTTATAATTTCCTTCTAAGTCCCTAGACTAACTCTAAATGACAAATCAATCTTGGACATAGTTTTTAGGCACCACATTTGGTCCAGACTGCTACTCTCTCTTGTGTTATATTCCATCCACATTCAATAGTCCCATTATGTCTCCATCAACCTTATTAATACCTGAAATCATGATAATCACATCGGTTATCTCAATTATATAGAAGAAGAGTAAAAACATAAGAAACTAGGCACTTTGTTCTCCAAACTTAGCTAAAATATGGATAAGTGATGGTGCTTAGGCGTATATATACACCCAAGATCACCTATGTGAGGTGATGACTCTTTTTTCATTAGCCTATCTTTCTTTGGAACAACAATACTCGAGTTAATTCAATTAAGATTGATCGAGTTAGCATTATTGTTGTTGTTCTTGAGAAGACACTACTTTAGAGAGACCTATTTCCCATTATGGGATTCCTCATTTGGGATTTGTAAGAGACCATCTAAAGTAGTGAAATCTTATTCATGGCTTGTGATCATCATATGTGTGGGATCAACTTTGTTGTCCTCCAATTGTTCTTCAGGATCACAAACCTGTAATGCTCTCTGAAATGAAGGTACCTCTGATGGCTGGTCATAATGGGTTTCAATTCTTTGGATCTCAAGATCATCAACTAGGTCTACGGCAACTATACCATGGTTGAATGGAGCATGTGTTGGTACCATCTTATCATCATCATAGGGTACCTACCTAGAACACCTTATCTTCTCGACCTTATATGTCATTACATCTCTCCTTATCCGTTTATCTTCTAAAGCTAAAGTGAATTGCATAGATGAATAAGGTGAAAAAGGTTTTCCTAATCCTTATGGAGAGTATTCATGTGTAAATATGGTGGATACTCCGTCCTTTCACCATAAGGCACAGGCATATTCTTTTTGGGCTGCCATGATATCTTTCTTTTCCTATACAAACTTGGCGATATCGAACTCCTCCTGTTCATCTATGGGAGCTGGAGAAAATAGTGTTGGTATGTATGGATACTGTAGGGAAGTGTAAAAGGGTTAGACCAAACCTCGTGAAGGATATATTTTGGGAAATACGGTCGTTTTTAGGCATATTGGAGTTTAGCATGATCATATTTCAGGAGATGGATCTATTCTTCTAAGAAGGTTGATTCTTTCCATTATTGGTCAAGAAAATGTAGTATTGATGATCCTAGTGGGCATCTTTTAGACTATATAGTTTGTAGCCAGCTTCCCATTGATCTGATAAGTATGGCATGTTGAAGGCCAACTGAAGCACTTTTCGATTGGATAACATATGGCAATTTTGGAGCTCTAGTTAGATTATACTCTTCAGATTGGTGGTTTGATGGGTAAGAAACTAAGTGACTGGACGTATAGAGGGGTGTTAGAAGCATCTCAGGTTGAGTATCTGTAGCAGCCCTTCTTTTACAGATCCTACGGTCACAGTCAGTCTTCCATAGGTAATGTCCTGAGAAAGGGCATTTATGCCATATCAAAATACGACCCTCATGATTGAAATACTTTATCCAATTATGTTGTCTCATAAATCTAGTAAGGAACTTGAGGATAGCAATTGGGTCCTTTACATCAGGAATATCATCACTTGGGTTGTACATGGGGATATAGAAGGTAGTTTTGGGTGGCCTTTTCAGATAGTGGTGGTCGAAATCATCAGTAGGCTTGATATATTGAGGATAGGCTCTCAACTCCTCATATTTTGTGACCTATAAAGTTTGCATAATGTTAACCAGTTCATCCCTTGATATGTTTCTCAGGATCTTGGTGCACTCTATGGTTTTATCAGTTGTATCAATGGTTAAGAATAGAGAGTTATTGCCACTTGGAAGAAGTAGGTTCATCTCATGGTTTTGAACTCACTAGGCTATCTAACAGTGGAGAGTTGCTTTACTGGCATCTCTTTCCTGTAGAGCATCGAGAATCTAGACTTGAATATTCAACCTCTCCAATAAATGTGGATCAGCTAATGGTATGTTGAAGTTGGGTAACATGGTGACAACAACTGTACCATCATCCAGAATAATCTCTAATGTACTTAAATTTGCATGTTGGTACTTATTGAATCTCGTATCAAGAAGAGAAAGATATGCCATAATCGGCTGGCCTTTTCTCTCTTGATTTGTCAACCCAAATCGTATAGCACCAATATGGAGATGAGTAAATCCAAGACTTTTCAATTGATGTGGAAAGCCCTCTAGAATCTGTAGTGATATAAATTATACCCCTGGAGTTACCAAAATAGGTTTCTAAACAGGTGGTGTGGCAGCAACATATTTCTTAACTCCTTTTGTCTTTTCTTGGACCATAGAGTGGATCTTCATCCAGGGATTGCAT